>NC_056748.1:719689333-719989333 GCF_019279795.1 Protopterus annectens
CTGTATTGTTGTATAAAATTTCCTTGTATGTAATTAAATGTGGAGCTTTTCTCCCCGGGCCTCCACTGAAAATGGGCTCATTTCAGGCCCAGTGCACTTTCCTGGTAAACAAATGCAATAAATAAATAAATAAATAATAAATTATTCAAGTTAGGAGCTGTCATTGACTCCCTCACTGACATAAATGTTCTCCAGGAAAGGCTGACACAGACAAGCAACTGATGTCAGAGCCATGTATAAAATGAAATGCTAAGAAATGCATAATAGCATCCTTTGGGAAGTCATCCACCCCTGGTAACCAGTGTATTAATAACACACCCCTAAGAGCTAACCCAGTAGTCAGGGACTTGTGGATACACATAGACAATAATCTAGCCTTTGACCATTGCTTGCCTATAACAGTGAAGAAAGGAATACATGCATTTGAGCGAACGACCTTTCTTCAATCCGGTATAACATCGACCAAAAATGTCAAATCTCCCACAGCTGAATGGTCGGAATATTGAATGAAACACCGAATTCGACAATTCCGACCACTTACCACCTAAACAAGCACTACCATGGGTCAAAAAGGGGGGATATTTTGCATTTCGACTACATTGTGTTCACAATTCTGTGCATTCACAGAACTGCTGTTGAACATTTTCTGATTGGCCATCTGCCGTTGACTCAAAACCATGTATACCATGAGGAAATTATTCAGTGTTGTGCAACCTATAAACAAAGGTATTGCATCTAGGTCCAATTAAGTCATTATTCCACTGTATTTGGCATTCATCAGATCTATCATTGAGTATAGTGCCATCTCTGGTATGTGCCTAACCAGGAGCGTTCAACATCTGGAACATCCACAGAGGTTCCTCACTAAAAGAATACAGGTTGTAAGTAACATGTCCTATTCAGACCACCTTGTGGCCCTATCCCTGTATGCTAATGAGCTTTATGCTTGGCATATAAGGTGTTCTCAGACCCCACTTTGATGGACCGCCTGCATATTCGCTAAACAAACAGCACCAGAATTACCCATTCTAAAGATTTAAACATTGCCTGTTATATAAATAGGACCTGCTGAAGAGATAGATATTATCCCAGAGACTACCCCTTGTCTGGAACAGACTCCCCATTCATGTGAAGCACAGTTCCTCCCTAACTCATTTCAACTGTAACTTGGACATCACCCCTGGTTTGGCACCTGTGTCACTAATGGACACAGGCAGCCCATAAATGGTTCATCTCCCAGGCCCTAAATGTTTCATCTCCCAAGCTCCTGCTTACACTTATCAAGGGTACCAAAACTTGTCAGAGATTTGAGATGCATGGTTAGGCTTAATAAGGCCCCTGTGGTCATTAGCCTAGTTAACACTTATGAAGCCATAAACCTATAAACAGTGATAATGACCTAGAGTCCTCTTTTGTGGTATTTGAGAGCTATGCCGTACGAATAACTGGAACAAAGCAGACCAGGCAAAACTCCTGCCATCCCAGCTGGTAGGACTGAAAATAAAAATGGACATGGAAAGAGCCAGTTATATGAACGATGAGAATCTTAAGAAAGGATTTTGGTGATGCCTGGTATAATTCCTGAAGTATAAGCAATGCAGATGCATGATTTAAGGCATATTTTAAACATTTAACTTGAAGCTGATAGCAACAATAAATTGAACATGCTGGTAATCTTAGTAGTAAGCAGGTTTAAAAAGCTTTACCTATTAAAATGAGATTGCAGGTATGACAAGTTGATGACAAGAACACTGACAAACCAGTGACTTTTGTAGAATGCGTAATAGTAGTAACGTTTAAAACTGAAGTGTCTGTTTCTCAGTGTAATATTACAATAAGAAATGTATCATCGTCTGCAAAACAAAAAGCAGCAAATTGTCGACAGTTGTTACAGACATGAGAAGGGGAGGTCACGTTTTAAGTTTTGTGCTTGCAACACTGAAGAGAATGCTACTGATAGAAACATAAACACTGAACTCATGACTTAAATGTCTTAGCTCCTATGAAGTGTCACAATCACAAATCTACAGTTAGAACAGCAACCTGCTTTATGCCATTGTGTTACAACTAAGCTAGTGAAATGTATTTTTTGAAGGAAAGGTGGTTCAAGCCATGCTTTATTCTGGAAGCATGGCCTTTATAGGAACAGAAAAGAACATCCTCCCATACTTGTACAAATGCTAACAATTACAGGAAAACTGTTATATTCTGTGGCTGTAAACATACTGATTTGATTCATGATGTAAGACTATGAAATGTATTTTGGGGAATTCCAGAGGTACAGGATGGCAGTCTTATACACTTAGTAATAAATGGGTAGTAAAGTAGGTTTATACACCCATTCTATAAAACGGTGAGGTTGGTGGTGGTAACAAGAAGGTAGTGACACTTGTACAGAGATCCAGAATCAAAACCTGAAGAAGGAAGCTGGCATAGAAGCTACAAAAGAGGCTAGAATGTGACTTGATTAGGCAATAAAAAAGGTTCTCCCTGTTATCAAAAGCATGCCCCAATGACAAAACAACAGAAATCTAAAACTGTCATAGATGCCATACAGGAAGTAAAAGGGAACTTTGAAATAAAGTCAGTACAAGACAGACATCATCAGGACAGAAAATGAGACAAACATATTATAAGAACACTTAGGTGAGGACCCTCAGAACAAAATAAACATTAAGGA
The DNA here is from genome assembly GCF_019279795.1 of Protopterus annectens. Taxonomy (NCBI): domain Eukaryota; kingdom Metazoa; phylum Chordata; order Ceratodontiformes; family Protopteridae; genus Protopterus; species Protopterus annectens. The sequence goes on from NC_056748.1 coordinate 719,692,014, forward strand.
GTAGAATACAGAATGTCTAGCCCATTCTGATAGTGACAAGCAGAACATTCAAATAAAGACAAACTCTCTACAACAAGAAGGTCAAGAGAGAAGTACAACTGACGATAAATTTAGAACAGAACTAGCTTTCACAGGAAAATATATAGACAAATCTACAGTGCCAGTTGTTTTTGGAGGGGAGGAGGGAAACTACATCTGCCCCCTCAAAGCAAGTTATATAATCAACTAACCCTGAGTTAGTTGATTTTTAGATGTCACATAATCATATAAAATAACGCAATGGAAATATAATAATTACGTAAGGCATCCAAGAATATTATCAAGGTTGTAGGGGAAGATAGTAAGCAGAATGCCTCTCATTACTTACACTTATTGTGAGCTAAAGGATTGCCTCTTATATAGAGTTAAGTCTACATAAAATAATATTGCCAAAACTTTATAGAAAACTAATAATAAACCTAGCCCATAGTAATGTGTTGGAAGGTCACCTGGGGATAAACAAAACTAAGCCCAGAGAACTATCCAGATTATACTGGCAAGAAATAATGAAAGAGATGGAAAACATTCCTGTTTCATGTATAAAATGCCAGAAAAATGCTCCCCCTTCTGGATGTAAATGATCCCAGTCCCTATCATGGGACACCATTTGAACTTAATGTTATGGACATTATAAGTCCACTAATAAATCCTAGAAATTGGTATGTGTAAGTAGTAGTGAAAACAGACAATGATACTAACTTTCCAAGAGAAGTGCCTTTACACAGAGCTAAGGAGATAAAGATTGCTGCAGAGAACTGGTACTTTTATTCTTCACAGAGGGCATCTGTAAAGAGGTATTTAATGACCAAAGCACTCCCTTAAAGTCAAGGATACTGTATCAGTTATTTCAATGCTTCACAGTCAAATAGTTAAGGCATCCGCCTACCGTCTACAGACTGATAGCTTACTAGAGAGTTTTAATAAACACTGAAATCTGTACTAAGGAAAGTTATTTTTTTTTTTTAATATTTTTATTCTTTTCCAAAAACAAGAAAACATGAATGCAGGTTATTTATGACAATGAAGTATTTACAAATTATTTAAAAAGGTAGGCTAAAACCTCTAAACAGATATCAAGCATTAAAACCAAAATAAAGTATTTACAAGGGTGTCTATTGTTGACATATAATTGACTTTCTATACAATTGTTTCCTGATTATAATCTGCTGCAGTCATTATTCTCCAGTATTTCAGTTACTTTTGCCATGCTACGTATAATGATGTAGTTCTTTCAGTTCTTCCTTTAATAGTGTTCATTTCCAATTGCGATACTGCTGACACCATATTTATGAATTGCTTAAAAGTTGGAGAAGCTTTGGATTTCCAGTTTGATGTAATGTTCTTCTTTGCAATAGCTAGGAGAGTCCATAAGATTACATATTTTGTTCTTGGCACACAGTCGGGTACAGGTGCATTAAACAAAATAATAGATTTGGGAATCTGGAATTTATCATTGAATACCATTTGCAGAAAATAATTTATTTTATCCCAATATGGTTTAATCAAATGGCATTCGTAGAACATATGTTGCCAGTCTGCTTTTATTGATAAATCACATCTCCAGCAGCCAATATTTTTCTTAAACATAAGTTCCATTTTATGAGGGGTTACATAAGATCTGTGTATGAATTGCCATGTAAAATGTCTCCAATGTAATGAAAGTGATGTCTGCTTTGGAGAGAGAAGAATTTGTTTTTTATCTCTGTCATTTGGCATATGTCCATTAACTGATCTATAATAATTCCATATTTTGTCATTATTATGCATTTTTATTTTTTTGTTTGTTTTATAAATAGATGATAAGTATCCCTTTCCAGTAATGGGTTGATTCGTTAGTAATATTATATGTTCTATAAGGTTAGGAACATTTTGTCTTATTGATAGTTGCATTGTTTCTTGTTTGCTTAATATATACTGTCTTAATTCTTTTACATGTAACCACGAACTATCTTCCATATTTAATTTCTGTTTAATCTGGTCTATTGTCAGAGGTTTTCCAGAGTTTAGCAATTGATGCCAATATATTAATCCCTTTTCTTTAAGCATGTTGACTACTTCCATATTAAATGTTATTATATTACCTTGTGTGTACGCTACTGCATATAAAAGAAATGACCATGCTTTAATATCAGGATTGCTATTAATAAGATTTTGGAAAATTTTTTAATGTATAAGTAATGTATTTGGAACTTATATTTTTATTCTTATGTATCATTATATATTCCTTCATCAGCCATAGAAAATTGTTTGGTATGAAATCTGTATACTTATTTGCTACTACAAATCCTGATTTTAACCAGATTCTCTCATGAACCAGCTTCCAGTTTGATGTATATTTTGTATTTAGCCATAATGATATTGTTTTAATAATGGATGAATGCAAATATATTTCTATGTCTGGTAAACCTATGCCACCTATATCCCAATCATCTAGATGATACTTCATAGCTATCCTTGTTTTTTTTGGATACCATAGGAATCTTACCATTAAATCATTTAATTGTTTTAGGTGCGATTTAGCTGGTGGCAAAGAACAAGCTTGTATGACATAAAGAATTTTTGGAAATATGATCATTTTAATTATATAAAGCCTTTCTTCCATTGAAAAGAAGAATTTATTCCATCTTTGTATTAGATTTTAATATTATTTATGGTCTCTTTATAATTTGTTTCAATTGTAGTATCTAGGTTGTTAGTTATTATAATTCCCAAGTATTTAATTATATTATCGGTAGAGATATATTTATGGTATTTTTATTTAGATCTTTTTTATTAGTATTTATAAGCAATACATTTGTTTTGTTCTCATTAAATTTAAGACTTGAAAAGTTTTGAAAGTTTTGAATTGAGTCCCATAATGCTTTTAAACTGCTATTATTATTTTTTAAGGTAATTAAAATATCATCAGCAAAAAGTTGAATTTTAAGCTCTAGGCTGTTGTCTAGTTGTATTTCTTCAATATTTTTATCCATACGTATATTATTTGCTAAGGGTTCAATGACTAGCGCAAACAATAATGGAGAAAGAGGGCAGCCTTGTTTTGTGCCTAGTTATTTTAATAGATTTAGACAGACAAGATCCCAGTTTTATATAAGCCAATGATTTTTCATATAATGATTTTATTAACAAAGTGAAGTTGTTTGAGAAGCCATATTCTTCTAAAACTAACCACAGATAATCCCAGTTCACTGAATCAAATGCACTATTTATGTCTAAGCTAATATTGATGCTGCTGTGAAAAACTGCTTAGTTATTACTCTGACTACTGTCTGAAATCGGTGAGATTCCAGAAGCTTTGAATGGGTTTTCTTGGCATTTGGTAAGGAAACTTGGGAAGAAGAAAAGGCACCATTTAAAAGTATGATATATTAAGTAGTGTACAGGATAGAATAAAGATCATAATGCCCGTGGTAAAAGAGGACATGCAAAATGCACAAGAAATGCAACAATGACAGAAAATTTAACCAAGGAGGGCAGGTGTTAGTACTTCCTGTCCTTCATGGAAAATAACTTTCTGGCCAAATAGCAGGTGCCATTTGAAGTGATGGTTAGACATTCAGGAAAGAAAAAGATTGGGTGAATTTATTACATTATGTAATGAAGCTTTGGAAAGAAATAAATAATTCTGCAGTGTGCTTGCATGCTGAAGTTCATACAGGGGAATGAGGGAGCCTTTATCTGAAGTACGGCTGGAAGAATTCTTGGAAAAAAATACGTAAGCAGGGAGTGAATGAATTTTTATTAAGAAGTAAAGGAGTATTCTTAGAAATGTCAGGGAGGACTAAACTAATATAATACAAAAGCAAAACATAGAGTGAAAGTTAGATTTAGGCCTTGTGGAGTACCAAAGACATAAGAGCAGTTTGTAAGGGAAGAAGTTCAACATATGTTAAAACTATTTATGATGAAGTTCACCATATGAGAAAAGAGTCTCATAGAGACTAGATCAGCCCAGTAGTATTAGTTCCTACATCTGGTGGAAGTATTAGATTCTGTAACAATTTTGCTAAACTGAATAGCATTTCAGCATTTCATAGCTATCTTGTGCCTAGTACTAATGGCTTGATAAATAACCTAGGAAAGGAGGATTGATAGCACTGAACTTGAGAAAGGCATACTGGCAGATACCAGTTACCCACTCTGCCAAACAGAAAACAATCTTTGTAATCCTCGACAGTCTGCTTCAGTGTATATTGCTACCCTTCAGGTTACATGAAGTCACAGCCACCTTTCAAAAGCTGATGGATAAAATATCGAAGCCTCACTCATGACTTGCTGCTGCATACCTGAATGACACGATTATCTATTCAAAAAAATGGGAGTCTCACTGGGAGCCTTCCAATTCGCCAAGTGATATTGGAGCGCATGCTTATTGCGGAAGAAAAAAAAAAGAAGAAAAAAAAAACAATTCCAATGTGACTATTAAGGATGAATTTTTCTTCGCTATTTTGCAGCTGTGGAGTTGTATATATAAGTGTGGGGGTGTTGGTCTCCCACACATGGTGGGTGCAGGCTTTTTGCTCTCTGCAAAAAAAAAAAAAAAAAACTTGCTTGTGTTTCTCTGAAAGAGGTTTTTACCAGTTTGTTTTCACATGAATGATATTTGCATGAATATCATTCAGCAAATCAACACAAATTATCTCCCTTAGCAAAGCTACAAGCTCTGCTAGAATTTATAAGAGTTAGGGATTGGTATAGTAGTTAGAGTGTTTACCTCACAGACAAGAAGTACATGGTTTCATTCTCACCAAAGGAAATTGGTGAGGTCTAAAATAGACCACAAGGGTAGCTAGCTTGGTACTTACCTATCAGCCTATGTAGGCTTAACTGTGAATTCTAAGAAGGGTAAATTGGGCATGGTGGAAGTCATATGTTTGGGACATTGTTTTAAGAAGAAGGATGGTAAGACCACAAGTGAAATAAATATAATCCATAAAAATAGCTTGCACCCTCAATAAAAGATAAGTGAAGACTTTTCTTGTATCATATGGTACAACAGAAAGTTGATGCCTAATTTTGTGAGTATTGATTGTTTTTTGACAGCTCGAACAAAGGGAAAGCTCCTGTAAAAGTGCAATGTTCTCTTGATGCAGACAGAACATTTTAATGTATTAAAATGGGTCTTACATTTAAAGATGTGTCCCTGATTTTACCAAAGAAAAAAATCTTGTTTTCCCGCCTTACTGAACTAGAATAGTCCAGTCTTCAGAGTTTGCTGATCTCTGGGCTTTGTCTTGGTTCCTGTGCTATTCCATATCCTTATTTGGATAAAAGGAAGCGTCTTTGTTCACCAGTGGGAGTGGGAAGCTATTTGTCCCTAGAGGAGTGGTTCCAGCCAGAAACTTGTAGTCTATTGGCCATTTTGGGTCAATTCCTAGCTCTTTTCAGCCCCCTGTAATAAAGCCCGCTTTAGCGCTTTTTCGCTTGTATTCAACTCAGCACAGCTCCTCGTGGTGTCCTGCAGAGTTCCACAAGCAGCAGAGAGCAAAAGAGTGACTTTTTCCTGATTTAAGTATTTTTTTCTGGCTTTTTGATTATTTACTGCTTAGCGACTGCATTTTCGCCTGTTTATACAGGTCTGCATTCTATTTAAACTGTTTTTGTGTTGATTAACTGTTTTGCACTTTTAAAAAAGTTATTTGTTGCTTAATTTTACCTGTAGGCTAACACACTCAAGTGTGCTAGCCGTTAAAAGCATTTATAGCATTTACTGTCTGTTTTTCCTCTGTTTTCTGGAAAAAAAAAAAAATCTTGTTTTCCCTCCTTACTGAACTAGAATAGTCCAGTCTTCAGAGTTTGCTGATCTCTGGGCTTTGGCTTGGTTCCTGTGCTATTCCATATCCTTATTTGGATAAAGGGAAGCTTCTTTGTTCACCGGTGGGAGTGGGGAGCACTGAGCAGCCTATTTGTCCCTAGAGCAGTGGTTCCAGCCAGAAACTTGTAGTCTATTGGCCATTTTGGGTCAATTCCTAGCTCTTTTCAACCCCCTGCTATAAAGCCCGCTTTAGTGCGTTTTTGCGTGATTTAGCGCGGAGTTGCCCATAGAGCACCATCGGGCAGCGCCGGTTAAACAAGGTTAAACTATTTCTGGCTCCGTAAAGTCTGCTCTTCAATTTTTCCCTTAGAACTTCTCTACTTGCAATCTAAACAGTCTGTTCTCTATCTCAAAAGCTCAGCACTTGCTCCTAAAGCATTTTTATATAGGTAAAGTACTTGTATACTAAACAAAGTACTACATTAGCCTAGAATCCCCTTGAGTACCCATTTCCCTATAGGTCCCTTCTGACTCAGTTACACAGCAAACTTTTTCACTTTTTCTAGCATGTCGAAGGGTCAGTTGCTAGCGTCCTCTCCTGTTCAGCTGGTGAATCTGGGCATCTTGAGGCAATGTTACAATTGCCTCACGTACACAGACAACCCACTCCTTCTCCCACAAAACACAAATACATGTGAGAGATGCAACTATATAGCCAAACTGGAGGCTGAGCTCTCTCAACTCAGGACTGGCAAGACCAGACAGGAGGAGAAGGAAACCACGCACACCACAAACCCAGTTTCACATAGAACTATCACAACTGCAAAACAAACACATAAACACACAAAGACATACTCGGAGGCACTAGAACTATCACAACTGCAAAACAAACACATAAACACACAAAGACATACTCGGAGGCACTGATCAAAAATCTACCAAAACTACAGAGGCCTCCAAAGCAGACACCCAAGCAACTGCCACCTCAAGACATAACACATGCAACACATAGTTCTCAAAGTCAGTGTGCTAAACAGTCACAGCCCTTAAGGCCAAACACAATGCCAGACACACTTGTTATAGGTGACTCCATAGTCAGACACACTGACGTCCCACTCACCAGACTGAACAAGGAAAAGATCACAGTAAGCTGCCTGTCAGGCGCTAGAATCCGCCACATAACACAAGCACTCAGGTCACTCCACAGCAAGTAGAAGTATGACTCAGTCATTGTCCATGCCGGTGTGAACGACCTGAGACATACCTCCCTGGACTACATGAAAAGAGACATAGAGGAGCTCTCAGATTATGTAGCCCAGGCCGGTATGACCCTGACCCTGAGCAGTATCCTACCCTCACCAAGAATGATGCCACAATACAGAGACAAAATGATCAGCTTTAATAATTGGCTTAATTACTGGTGTCATTCTAAGGGGATCCAATGTCTGTCTGCCTGGGATGACATGCTTGACAAGCCACGCTGCTTCGCAAGGGACGGCTTGCACCTAACACCCCTGGGCTTCCGGATATTGGCAAAGGCTCTTGCCACCCCCATAGTGCCTTTTTTAGGCAAGGCTCAAATGATAAACCTACCGCCCTAGAAAACAAAAATGGAGAAAAACTAAGGGTAATACTGCTCAATGCCAGAAGTCTAAACCTCAAGATGCATGCCCTCGAAGCCCTCCTCAGTATGGAGAACATCGATGTCTGTGCTGTGACTGAAACCTGGTTCAAGGCTCCTGAGAGCACCCCAGCACTATCAGGTTATACCTCATATCATGTGTTCCGGCCCCAAAATCCAGACCGAACCACAAAAGGAGGGGGAGTATCCATATTCATAAAGGATACCCACACCTCCAGGTTAGTGGCAATGCACGAAGCATCGGAGACCATCCAGGTGCAATTAACCATAGGTAAAACTGCCCTACAGTTTGTAACATGCTACAGACCACCTTCTCAAACTCAGGAAACCCACACAGCCTTCCTGAAGACACTGGAGAGTATGAATGTCTCTCCAAACACCATCATATTGGGTGACTTCAACTACCCAAACATAGACTGGGAACATTACTCAAGCCCCAACACCCTAGCCCAAAGGTTCCTTGAGTTCATAAACTCAAATGCTATGGAACAACTAGTCACCATTCCCACAAGAGGAGAAAATATACTAGACCTGATCATCACAAACATGGGGACAAAATGCTCCACACCGGAAGTATATCCCTCATCGGTGAGATCAGACCATAAATTAATCTCACTGGAGATCCACATCCCGCCCCCACTCCCAGCAAAAAAGATCACAGTGAAGAACTTCTCAAAAGCAAACTTCACACTTCTTAAGACTGGAGTGGTATCCTTCAAGGCCCCTGAGCCAGTGGAAACCACAACCCACGCTGCTGAAACCCTTACAAATGCCTTCTACGAGCACCTCCAGGAATGTATGGATCAAGCAATCCCTAATAAAATCAAGACCCTTTCCACCAAAGGCAGGCGCCCGGTCTGGTGGACCCCAGCCATAAACAAACTCTACAACAAGAGGAGAAAGCTACTACATGACAGAGCAAAATCCCTAAAAGGGAAGGCATCTCTGATCAATACTAGCAAAAAACTACGATCACTCATAAAATCATCCTTGGCCAACTTTGAGAGAAAAATCGCTAATGGCACAAAAGACAATCATAAGGCCTTCTTTAGCTATGTTAGAAACCTGGGTGGAAACTCCCAGATATGCTCAGAATTAGTCCAAAATGATAAAAAAATCACTGAACCCACAGACATTGCCAACATACTGGCAGACAGGTTCAGTGCAAATTTCTCCCCTCCCTCCCCCCCAAAAGGAGAAATATCTATCCCACCAGAGTCTAGCCTCCCAAACATCTCAGATGCCCAGATGAGAGCTGCTCTCTCTAAAGCAAAAAACACAGCATCAATGGGACCGGACGGTGTCCCCGGCTGTGTGCTACACGAACTCAATGAGGAACTAAACCCACACATAAGGCTGCTGTTTAATCTTAGCCTTACTACAGGATACGTACCCAAAGAATGGCTTACGGCAACTGTGGTCCCACTCCACAAAGGCGGTGCTTCTACGGACCCAGGAAATTACCATCCCATAAGCTTGATGAGCCTTGTCTGCAAAGCTATGGAGAGGATCATAATGGAACTCATAAATAAAGACATTGGGGACCTACAGACACTGGATCCTACCCAATTTGGCTTTGTCAAGGGCAGATCCTGCCTCTTGAACTTGGTCGACTTTTTCGAAACAGTCACTAAGGCCATTGATGAGGGTAAGGCAGTTCACACAGCCTACCTTGACCTAGCAAAAGCGTTCGACACAATACCCCACTCAGGCATCATAGAAAAGCTCACCAGCTTAGATGTAAACCCATATGTCACAAGATGGGTTACAAACTGGCTCAAGGACAGAACACACAGGGTTAGAGTTGCTGGTGCCATGTCAGACTCTAAGCCGGTCATGAGCGGTGTCCCACAGGGCTCAGTCCTGGGCTCCCTCTTGTTCGGCATTTATTTTTCTGAAGTGCAGGCAAACATAGGGGGATTGTGGCTGACAAAATTTGCAGATGACTGCAAACTGGGCACCATAATTGACACTCCATCAGACACAGACATCCTCCAGAGAGGTCTCATAGAAATGGATAACTGGTGCCAGAGCCATGGCCTTAAGCTAAATGCCAAAAATGTATAGTCATACCCTTTGGGAAAAACAAGGTAACCCCTAATTACCACATAGGTGGTAATCCATTAAACACGGAAGAAGTTATCAGGGACCTGGGGACCCAAGTTGACAGTAACCTCTCTTTTGACACTCACATTGCCAAAGTGGTTAGGAAGACATTCTACATTGCCCACCTGATCATGAAGGGATTCACATCCAGATCAGGAGAGGTCATTGTACCCCTGTACTCTTCACTTATCAGACCAATGATTGAGTACAACGCCCCATTCGGAATGTACCTTACCCGACACCTGCAGCAGTTGGAAAGACTCCAAAAGTTCCTCACCAAAAGGATAAAGGGGCTCAAACATATGTCATACAATGCCCGACTGAAGAAACTCCAGCTCTATTCAGTCGCATACCATCTGCTCAGAGGTGATCTGTGTCTGACATACAAGGCCATGTCCAACCCGGAATTAATGGACATGCTCCACCTCAAAAAATCCAAATCCACCAGAGCCACGAGAGCAAGAGACTTAAACCTCAACACGGATATAAATAGGATGTGCTGGAGGGACAGATTCATCACCCAGAGACTCCCTACACTATGGAACAGAATCCCAGTCCATGTGAGGCAGAGCCCCTCACTGACTCTGTTCAAGAGAAATCTTGACGAGTGGATGGGAGATCGTAGGTTTACCCCTGGAATCATCTCTGTATCACTGCTGGACAGAGGCACAGCAAACTAATGGGTATAGTATTCTCATCCTAAGGGGTGGTGAAAGCCACACACACTCTGGCTAGGCTTATAAATGCCCTAGGGCAGATAGCCTAGTATGAACCTATGAACCTTTGAACCTATGATGCATCAGAGATAGATTTGGGGGCAGTGCTGTCGTAGGTCATTCAAGGTGAGGAGCACCTTGTGTACCTTATCAGAACAAAGTTGAGAAATGCTAACAGGAGATATTCCTCAGCAGAAAGAGAACAGAGAGTCATAAAGTGGCCTTATATGTGTTAAAGCACTATTTATTAAGCAGGCACTTCAATTTCTTAAGGGATCATGTCCTGTTACAATGGTTAAGTAGGCAACTTTAAGGTTATACAAAGTTGTGCTGGTGAGCCCTAACTTTTCAACTCTTCCGATATACAAAGGGACACAGATATTATCTAGACAGTTAAAGTACTGTTTAATTATCAGTGCCCTATCATTGCTGTGAGTCTAAAACTCCTGTTTTAATGCTGGAAGGTTAGTTTTAATACATTGATTCTGGAAAAAGTTGTAATGTGTCTTTAAGTGTGTATTGCAGTATTTGAGAACATTTTTACAAGCAGGTGGCCAGACAGCACTTTTTATTTGCTAGTTAGTAATCAGGTGTTAATTGCTTATTAGTACTGCGTAAAAGGAAGTAGCTTGAAGGTTTCAAATAAAAAGCAAGTTCCCCTGTGTTGGTGGACACTAGAAGGAGGGTATGAGAGACAAGTTGGGATTAACCTTGTAGAAGCACCTGTTTGTAGAGATGGGTTCTATGTCTGGGAGAAGCCTGCAACCTTAGACTTTCTTTTCTTCAAAAGATAGTCTGCATCTTGGAATGCTCTGTGGACTGCACACTATGAGTGAGATGTAACTAAAGGTAATGTGTTTGCTTTGTTTTGAACTGGAAGCCTAGAGGGTGATTATTTTGTTTTAATGGATTATGTGGACTGCTGAACAAACCTGTTTTTTTATGTAAGTCCTATTTCTGTGTCTCCTTGATGTTACAATAAATACAATGCCCCCCCCCCTTTAGTGTTACTCTTCCACTTTGGCAATGTACGTTAAGCTTACTTATGCTAGACTACTGTATTTAAGTCATGTGAAGTACATATTTTAAAATCCACCATTTATATTTAGACATTTCACCATTCACTAATAAAGTATAACAACTGAAAACATAATTTCTTGCTATCATAAGATGATAGTCAAGCTGTCTGTTAGGAATTCTAATTATTTTTCTGAGTCCAGTAGTTTTAGGAGCAAATCTTTCAGGTAAAGTCACATCTCTGTTGCAATATTGCATTCAGAATAATCTTGCAAATCTGAGACAGTCTTTCTTACTGGTGTTTGTGTCATCGCCTATAATTTCTCAGTTATGTTCAGTAGTCTAACTGATGTTTCATTATTTGGGAATATAAAGTCATTCCTGTCTCATATACATGCTTTAAGTTCCACCTCATTGGATGTCTTTAATTGGTTTCTGCGTAAGAGGTTTATGAATAGCTCATCTCAAAAGGTATAGCTTACTGCTGCTAGGAATGCTTGTCATTTGGATTTTAGATTTTCAACTATTTCCCCTGAATGAAGGGAAGGTGGACTGTTTTGAAATAATAACTGCCTTGTTTCTGTTGAATCTTTCATCAGTAAGCTTAGATATCTGGTATACACTCAGATTGAAGAAATAACTAAAATGTAGACAGCTTTGTCTTGCATCTTCCCACCAACAGTTGTAAGGGTAATAATGCAATAGGTTGTAGCAGAGCGTTTCTGTATTCAAGCAAGGCTAACAATCCTGCTTTCTTACTTGTGATTTTATTAGTCTGCATAACTCTGTCCATTTGGTCACTCTATTGTGGACATATTGGACTGGGGTCTATATTAATTCATCAAAGGTTCAATTCAGCGAACCTTTCTTCATCGAACATGCATTTCAGTGAATGTTTTCATTGAAAATAAATTTAAACAGGGAAACTAAGCACTTGACCAAAACAACACTGGAACAGACACCACAGTATGAAAAAAAAAACACCAAAGTGGGGGGCTTTGCCATCAACCCCCCATAACTATATATACCAACTTTGAGATCACAGTACAATGGGGAAAAGGACATGTTCGTGCTGCTGGCCAACTGCTTCCTTTCCCTACAAAAACTTTTCGCAGATAGAAAAATTTGATGAAATGAACATTTGATGGTTAGGGTTCAATGAAGAAAGGTTCATTGAAGTGAACCTTCAATGAATTAAAATACCCAAAATCACAATCAGTGTACCTGCTGATCTGAAATAAAAATAAAAAAACGCTGCACAAGAACACAACAGAGTCTTTAATTACACAGAGTTTTGAGCACTTTTGTTCCAATTGAAAAGGAACTTCATCAGAAACAGTGTGATCTCTACTTTCTTCATTTTATACACTTAAAAAAGGTGCCAAAAATCACTGGTAAAATTTAAAGGTATACACACATTAAAATATCAATACTATTTCACACCTTCCTGCATCAACTATATATGTATGCTAAACACCAATATTATTAAATATAAAAGTAAATATTGTATAAAAAACATAATAGCAGATCCATTAAGAATTAGTAAACAGTAAACACATGAAATAGCTTGTATGATCAACTGAATTATTTAAAAACATTTTAGAAAAGTTTGATTATAGACATCCTGTGACAGGCAGTCTGACAATTTTCAAAATAGGCTTGATAGATATTAAGTCATTAATACCTGCTGGGGCAATGGGATTTAATAAAAGTTGCCAGTGAAGCGCCCTCTTCTCAGCAAATGTTTCCCAATCACCACCCCTTTCTGAGCATTCCACCTTCTCTAAAACGGTAAAGCCAAATTTCTTAAAATCTTTGCACACCAAAGAATGCTTGTAAAGGCCATTACAAGAGCTAGCTTTACCAATTGCATATACATGCTGATAGATTCTTGTCCGCAAAGGTCCAATAGTCCTTCCTACATAGAATGCTGGACAAGATAAACAGAAGGCAACAACACCCTTAGTATTGCATTCAAATCTGTCCTTGACTGTAATCAATCTAGGAAAACCTTCCACAGAAATGCTGTCTTCAAAACTAAATCTACACTGTTTGCAGGTTCTGTACTACTTCATGCCCCAACCTTTGGTAGAAACATTGTCATAACTCCTGCTTGCTTCTAGGAGGGTTTTAAAATGTTTGTTATTTTTAAAAACAACGCTAGGTTGTTGCCCCAACTGGTTGGTTAACCTGAGGCATCCAAAAACAGTACTCCAGTGTGTTTAGATGGAACTTTTCAAAGAATGGATGTCTTTGCTGTATTGCAGGGCCAACACCTGTGAAGGGTTACCTGGACTTTTCTCATTGTTTTTATTCTGACCCACTGTGGATCCAGGTTGTCGTATAATAGAGCCATGGCTCTATCACAAAACTACTAATATTGTCCATCATGCCCTGTGGGTAGCCCCTGCTTTTTAACATTTCACAAAGTTTGAGAACTTCAACCTGGAAGTTGATGTCATCAGAAACTAATCTACTAAGCCTGATCAGTTGACCTCTCACCATATTATTTTTCTGCCATGCAGGGTGTTGAGTATTGAAATGCAAATATGAATTTGAAAAAGTGTTTTTCCTGAAAATGTTGTACTCGTATCTTTGTTCCTCGAAATTTTTGTAAGTCATGTTGGCAAATATGGGAGATGAAGCTGCCCTCATGACCACATCTCTGTGTTTGTAATATTCACCTTCATACTATACAAAGTTGTTAGTCACTACAAGCTCCATACACTGGAGGATCAATATAACTTCAGTATTACTCAAATTTGTGCCCCTGACCATAGCTTGATGAAACCAGTCCAACCCCTCCTCATGAGGGATGACAGAAAATAAGTCTTTGATATCTTTTGTAACAAAGCGGGCCTCAGGCAAAACATGGCTTTAAACATAATCTCAAGAAAATGCCAAGAATCCTTTAGTATATGTTGCTTATCCAATAAATGATTTAAGCTTAAAGTCTAGAAATGTGGTAAAGGGTTCCAATTTTGACCCAGCAGGAGCTACACTGGGTCTTAAGTGGAGGTCTTTTAAAACCATCCTAGAAGTAGGCAGGGGTTATGACAATGTTTCTACCACCAAAGGTTGAGCATGAAGCAGTGCCGAATTTGCAAACAGTGTAGATTTATTTTTGAAGGCAGTAGTTTTTCTGTGGAAGGTTTTCCTAGATTGATTACAGTCAAGGGCAGATTTGACTGCAATACTAAGGGTGTTGTACATATAGCCTTCTGTCTATCTTGTCCAGCATTCTGTATAGGAAAGACTATTGGACCTTTGCGGACAAGAATCTATCAGCACATGTAGGCATGTGTATGCAATTGGTAAAGCCAACTCTTGTAATGCCCTTTACAAGAATTTGTTACAATAGACATCAAAGACTTATTTTCTGTCATACCCCACGAGGAGGGGTTGGACTGGTTTCATCAAGCTATGGTCAGGGACACAGATTTGAGTGACACTGAAGTTAGATTGATCCTCCAGTGTACGGAGCTTGTGCTGACTAACAACTTTGTACACTATGAAGGTGAATATTACAAACAACACAGAGGTGTGGCTATGGGGGCAGCTTCAGCTCCCATATTTGCCAACATGATTTTGTGGTTCTGGGAGACCTTCATGGTTTTAAGTTCACCATTTGCTTCTATGATTGAAGTTTATTTCTGGTACCTGGATGATATATTTATTTTATGGAATGGCAGTTCAGAGGAATTTAAATCCTTTATGGACTTTTTAAACCTCTCCACCAACTTCCTGTAATATACCCATCAATGGAAGACATATTCTATTGATTTGCTCGACATCACATTGTGCAAACATTTCGAAGAACAAAGATACAAGTCCAACATTTTCAGGAAAAAACACTTTTTCCAATGCATATTTGCATTTTGATAGTCAACACCCTGCATGCCAGAAAAATAATTTGGTGAGAGGTCAACTGAACATGCTTAGTAGATTCGTTTTTGATGACACCAACTTCCAAGTTGACGATATCAAACTTTGTGAAATGTTTAAAATCAGGGGCTATCAACAGGGCATGTTGGACAATAGTAGTAGTTTTGTGATAGAGCACAGAAATTCTTGAAATGGCTTTATTATAAGACAACCTGGATCCACAGTGGGTCAGAATAAAATCAATGATAAAACTCCAGATAACCTTTCACAGGTGTTGGTCTTGCAATACAGCAAAGGCATCCATTCTTTGAAAAGTTTCATCCAAGTACACTGGAGTATTGTTTTTGGATTCCTCATGTTGACCAACTAGATGGGGCAACAACCTAGAGTTGTTTTTAAAAAATAACAAAAATTTTAAAACCATCCTAGAAGCAGGCAGGAGTTATGACAATGTTTCTACCAAAGGTTGGGCATGAAGTGGTACGGAACCTGCAAACAGTGTAGATTTATTTTTGAAGGCAGTAGTTTTTTCTGTGGATAATTTTCCTAGATTTATTACAGTCAAGGGCAGATTTGACTGCAATACTAAGGGTGTTGCATATATAGCCTTCTGTCTATCTTGTCCAGAATTCTATGTAGGAAAGACTATTGGACATTCACAGACAAGAATCTATCAGCATGCATATGCAATTGGTAAAGCCAACTCTTATAATGCCCTTTACAAGCATTCTTTGGTATGCAAGGATTTTAAGAAATTTGGCTTTTCCATTTTAGAGAAGGTGGAATGCCTAGAAAAGAGTGGTGACTGGGAAACCTTTGTTGAGAAGAGGAATCTTCACTGGCAACTTTTATTAAATGCCACTGCCCCACCGGGTATTAATGACTTATTATCTATCAAGCCTATTTTGAAAATTAAGTCTGACTTCTATAATCAAACTTTTCTAAAATGTTTTAAATAGTTCAATTTATCATACAAGCTATTCCATGTGTTTACTGTTTCCTAATTCTTTTTTTTTTCTGTTTATTTTTAATTTGTTTTTTAATTAAGGTAGCATCTTTTAAGCAATGAATGAAAAAAGCAGTAAACAATATATCATTAATCGTATAAACAAAGAAACAAAGAAATATATTACAAGTTTACAACCATACAGTAATATAACATCATAACATATCAATCTATTTACAATGGTGAATAAATAAATTGTGTAATGAGTTTGTCATTGTATTGAAAATAAATTATATTATTGAATATTCTTGTCCATTTATTCCAATATTTCCATTACTGTCATCCATATATTATAGTATGAAATGATTCTGTTGGTTCTATTCTTTAAGGTAGGAATTCCCATGTGACCAACTCTACCAAGGCAAGATTTTTAAATTCCTTGAAGGAAGGAGAAGACACGCTTTTCCAATTAACAGTGACGATCTTACGAGCCATAGCTAATAGATTCCAAAGAATTGAGAATTTTTTCCTTGGAACACACTTAGGTATGGGAGAATTAAATAAAACCAGTGATTTAGTTAAATGGAAGGCATCATTAAATACAATCTCAAAAAATAGTCAATATTACTCCAGTAAACATTGAGGCTTTTATATTCATAACAAATTTGTTGCCAATCAGCTTTTAATTTTATCTCGCATCTACAGCATACCACTTCATTAGCAAACATCAGGGCCAGTTTATGAGGTGTAAAAAAAAAACTCCTGTGTAAAAATCTCCAATTAAACAATTGCGAATGAAGTGATAGCATACAATGTTTTGAGGATTTAAGAATACATTTTTTATCATCTTCTGTTGGCATATGACCATTTACCAATGCAAAATAATGCGAGTATGTATTTGTGTGATATATTTTTGTTTTCTTTATAATTTTATAAATATTAGACAAATAACCACTACCTTGAAAAGGTTGATTAACAATAATTATAATATATTCAATAAGTTTGAGAGTGTCATGTCTAAGAAATTTTCTTTAGTTCCATCTTGTTTATGAAATGTTGCCTCAAAGATTGCAGAAGCAACCTCATGTTCTTATCTATACTGTATTTGCTGATTATTTGATTATTAAAACCTTTCCTAATTCTATTAATTGGTGCCAAAATAATAAATTTCCTTTTCTCAGAGTATTCATCTTGTGGATTTGAAATGTTTCAAGATTGTTAGATGTTAAGGCTATAGGAAAAAGTAAGAAGAACCAAGAGTTGATGTTGGGATTCTTATTTACAGATTTCTTAAAGTTAGATAATGTAATATTTATATACTGAGATGGAATTCTACTTTTTTATTTTCTAGGATATAGTCTTTAATCATCTAGTTAAGGGGATGTGATAAACTAGACAAGTGATTTTGAGTCTGAGACTGCATAAATTCTAAGTAGATTTACTGTTTACTAATTCTTAACGCATCTGCTATTATGTTTTTTATACAATATTTACTTTTATATTTAATGGCATTGGTGTTGAGCATGCATAGATATTTGATACATGAAGAGTGGGAATAGTATTGATATTTAAATATGTGTATGCCTTTACATTTTGTCAGTGTTTTTTGGTACCTTTCTAAGTGTATAAAAGGAAGGAAGTAGAGATCACATTCTTTCTTATGAACTTCCCGTTCAATTGGAATGAAAGCGTTCAAAACTTTGTGTAAGTAAAGATTCTGCTGTGTTCTGGTACGGCATTTTTTTCGACCTTCAATTAATTAATATAGACCCATTGGACTGGCCATACTATATTTGAATTCCCATTCCTGTGCAAATGTGTAAAATTCCCAATATAAAAATTATAGACCATTTCCAGAAATAAGGAGATATCAAGAATATTGCTTTAAACATCACACCGACAGAATTTTTTTCTCATTTTAATCACTGCTGGATACATCCAGTAATAGTCTACACATATCAGTAAGACAGCCCTTAAACTGAATCAAATCAGTAGCAAGTTTGTTCCATTTTCTTGCTAGACTCGTCTGTAGAATCATCCTTTTATCTTACTTTTAGAAACATTATGTATTTGACAGTTTCTCTCTGTCATCTAGGTCTGATGAGACACTTAGATAAAATATGTATCATGCTCTGTCTTTGTACTTTACAGTTCTAAAATTTGCTTCATTTGTTCTGTTAAACACTTTATCTTACACATGATTAAGCAATATTATTCTGCTGGACTTGAGCAAGACACCTTATAAATAATTCCACCATGAAATGGGTAGGGTGTCTGCATTTGTACAGCAAATTTCCTTCTTCCTTTATCATTTAGCAACAGAAATCTTACAGCAGACTTTGTATATTTGCAAATTCTTGCAACCTGTCCAACAACATTTTTAGGCAGATTAGGTAGAGAATGGTAGACATCACTTATAAGCCATGATTCTGCAGTTTCTTCTTGCTTTCTTTCAGGCATGGTTTGTTTAATATGTCAGCAATATGCATGACACTCCAAGGTCGATATACAACAGACTAGCCACATTTTTGCACACCCACATGCTTACTAAATACATAGCCACTGAACTTCTTACAATAATATACAATAAGTACAAGCTCTTTTTCAGTCTGTGCATGTCTTCTTTGTGATTTAGTCAGAGTTCTGCAACTCTAGCCAGTTGGTTATCCTTTTTACATTATGACTGTACCAGTATCAGATTTACTGGTATCAAACCTACAGCCGAGCAGGTTTTGTCACAGGATAATCAATGAAGAGTAGGAGATTCTTTTTCAAGTTACTTTAGCAATGTGAAACATTACTGTTCCTCCACCTAGGCCTACACTAGGCCTTTCAAGTAGCTTCATTAAAGGCATTGGCATGTCTAAGGGGTTAGAAATGAATTTGATAAGTGTTGGATCATGCTCATAAACAATTGTTTAACTAGTCTAGCCAATGTTTTTTTTTCCATTTGTACTACTGCTCTCCTTCTCAAGATTTGATTGGTGTTGTGCCAAGACATGTCCAATGTATTTCATGCTTATCACACATAAATGATATCTGCGTCTGCTCTGATTTAGATTACTTTGTCTTAACCTGAGTAGCAAAACAATCTGTCATCTTGTGTTTTGATTTTACCCCAAACCAATGTATCATCAATGATATTTTCAACAAGTTCCAGATTGTTTTTATGCAGCAGTTTTCAAAAATACTCAGGTTTTGAAGAAACACCAGCTGGTATTCTTAGGAAATGGTGCCTTCACCAAAGTACTGTTAAATGTATACAACCCCGAATTGTCTGTGTCAAGTTTAATTTACCAGAAGATCTTGTTAACATCAAACGCTGATTTAGCTCTAGGCTTCAGAGCCAACCTCTTCAACAGTTTTAAGTGGATAATGCCATGTTAGAAATTGATGCATTCAGATCTTGCAGATCAATAATGATTCTAATTTTACCTGGTTTAACTATAGTTGCCATACTGTTCACTCATGGGGTATAATCAATTTTTTTTACAATCTTTCTCAGTGGTTTCATTTATGAATTCCTTCTTAGTTCTTCATTTCAAAGCAACAAGATTGTTCTCGGTGGCTGTATAACTGGCAAAATCTTTGGGTTTAGCGTTATGATGTACCTACCCAGAAAGCAACCGAGAAATGAAATTAAACCAGCATAATGTACAAAAATATCAGTCTTGTTATTAGACCTCTTATTTCTGTCTGCAGTAGCCTCTGCTGAAGCTCTCTGCATTAATTTTCTTTCACTACAGCATTGTTAAACTGCATTGACTAGCTATGTGTGGGTTTGGTATGAACATGTTGTTTATCTGATGCACAGACATATGAATCATTTCTCCTGCAAGTCTGCATATAATATCATGCACAAATATCAGAGCATCTTCCTTCATGAATCTGTGAATCATGCTGACGTGAATGAGTAACTGGATTCAGGAGTCATTAGATGTTTGCTTTCACTGAATGAATTCTGCCATTTAATGCTCTGAGATTGCATCTGCAATCTGTGTATATAGTTAATCATGCCCACCTGCTTACAAACCAGCTATTTCGTCACATTGGCATTAACTTATGGCCTGAATAAGCCATTAATAATAAGCATCATTAACCTGTTTACAAATAATTTCCATAATGCTACAACTCTAGCCACCTTTATACAGTATGCAGACAACTCCACTGTCATATGTTTTGCCCCAACTCTACCTGAACTACAGAACATAACCCAAACATCCTTCAATGCTATTGAATCATGGTTGGCAGATGCCCAATTAATCTTGAACCCAAATAAAACTAAACTCATGCTCTTCCACTCCACCAAATTCAAAACCCAATCCACTTACTTCAACATCACATCCAGTAATAAAACTTTGATTGAACCTATACCATGCACCCAACTTCTTGGTGTTGTTATTGATCAAAATCTGAAGTTCGACTTACACATTGCCCAGACTATAAAAAAGTACACAAGAAAATAGGTACCTATTACAGATGCAAAAACTACCTAACCACAAACTCCAGAATAACCACAGCCAGAACTCATCTTCTGTCAACTTTACTCTATGCCTCACCTATCCTTACCAATCTCTTCAAATCATACCTAAGCAAGGTAGATGCCTGCTATAATAAGATAGCTAAATTTGCCACTAGTTGTCCTCCTAGAACCCATCATTATAAGGCCCTAAGACAACTATCTTGGTTAGAACTACCCCACCAACTCATTCTCATGCAACTCTCTACCGCCCACCAAATGTACTATAAACCCAATAAAACACCAGCTCTACAAGGCCTCCGCAATCCCCATATAAGTACCTGTCCACTAGCATCCACTAATAAAGCTCTAATTGAAGTAACCGGGAGTAAAAATTGTTCAGGTGACTCTTTATACTCCTACTACATTGCTAAACTGTCAGTCAAGATGTTAGTCTGCACCAATACCATCCTCAGATTTAGCACTTTAAAATAATCAATACATGATCTTTTTGTCAACTGATTCTTTTGTTTGGCAACATTCCTGCTTTTATGCTGATATTACAGTATTCACTGCATATACATGTATGGCATTAACAAATAATTCCTCTTCATTTTCTGAGTTAGTGAATGAACTGTTTGAACTTTTATTTGCATTGCTTAAAACTTTTCTTGTTATTTTTTTTTTATTTGCATGTTTTTCAAAAATGGCTAAATAAACTAGTTTGTGCACTCTACTCAAATTAGGAAAAATGTTGCCCTCATGCTTGTAAACATACCCAAAGCAAAATGGTATCTGTTCACCTGCAGCTCTCCATTTTCAATTTTATCATCGTGATCATTTGCCCTGTTATTCTGTCTCAATGACAGGTGACTATTGCACTATTTCATATTATTATTTAAACCAACAAACCCTTTTTTTTTGCTTTATTTTATTTCTTTTAGTCTTCATTTTGATTTTCGTTTAAGTTATAGAACTTGGTAAATTAAAAACCTTGGTTAACTCTATTATTCCAGAGGGGGGCACTTGGAGAGCAGCAACCAATCCATGTTCTATTGTGATGGTGGAGTGTCCACAGGTTTGTGGCAGCAAACCAGTCCACACTTTGTTATAAATGTGTATTGTCCATGGGGTTGTTGACCTGGGTTTCATCCCCGGGTCGGGACTTCATCGGAGCAGTTGGAGGCCCACATGTATTCCTGTTTGTTTGTATTCACCTAGTACAACGGTTGATTTCCCACTAGATTATTTAAAGATACATAACCATTTTGCAGCCGCAATGGCACAGTCCCCTCACAGCAGGAGGTTCTATGGTTCGATCCTCGGCTGGGATGCCTTCTGTGCCGAGTTTCCATGTCCTCCCTGTGGTCATGTGGGTTTCCTCTGGGTGCTCTGGTTTCCTCCCACATCCCAAAAACATGCTGTAGATGGATTGGACACTCTAAAATTGGTCCTAGGTGTGACTGTGTGCATGTGTGTGCCTTCCGTGGAAGGTTGAGTGCCGGGCTGGCAACTCGACACCGTAAAACTCCACTGCCAATCATGAGCAGACAGGTGATCTGCTGTGGCGACCCCTAACTGGGAAAAGCCGAAAGAAAAAGAAGAAGTCTTTATTTTGATTTTATAAACATCCACATTCTCTGGAAGCTATTTCTTATTATCATGTGTTAATTCTGCTCTTTTTATGCATTCATACCTTTCACAAAAGTTAAATCTGATTGTTTCAGATGCTTGCTATTAAATGTATAATTCTTTATGCCACGCAGCTCACCATACTTACAATCTTTAGCCCTCAGTCTCATTTCATTTACATATGCATCAAAAGACTCTTATGGTCCTTTATTTCTGGTAAAAAAAAATTGGCAGTCATAAGGCTGTTAAATCATTGTTGCTATTTGGTAGGATTACATCTATCAGATACCCTTATGGCATCATCTCAAGCCTGAAGAAGAAATGTGGTTACTTGCATCTCTTTACATTTCATAGTCATGCCAGGTTCAACACAAAATAGTTCAATCTTTTGCAGCCATTGTTTCCAATTTTCTGTCAAACAACCTTGAACAGCCAAGGTTGTTAATAAAATGAATGGGAGGCTAGATGCCATGACATAAAATTATCACTGTATACATTAGGTCATTTTAGCTGTACCTGTTTGCTGAAACATCCGGTATTCATAGTAAATGGTTTATTTTTTGAAGAAGCTTTTTGTATACTTTCATTGAGTTACGCTATTTGGTGTCTTTCATTTCATTCATTTGTGCTGGCACTATCTCTCCTCAGTTTTGGTGCCACTGCTTTACATTTCACTGAGATAAATATATTTTAATCAGAAGTAATGTATTTTATTTTTTTTTTAATTTCACATTGTGGTCTGGTGGAAATTTTAGCTTTGTTACTCAGTTGTTCATTGGTTTCTTACTGAAACTTTATTTCAGCCAAACAAATTTTGAAAAACTTACAATTCTGTTTATTTCAGTTAACTAGTACAAGATTGCTTGAAGTTTTTGAAATATTCCTTCATAAATCCCTGGTGTGGAACAAGTGACTTTGACTTATTTATCTTATGTACAGTTGAGTATTGAGGATTATGGTGTCCAGTCATAACCAGCTTGTTATGTGCTTCAAACATGGTTGTCACGATACTCACTACTGTATGTTGTATCAGTCAAGAAACAAAACGAGGCAAGGGGATAACCCAGAAAATCTATCTGATTGTTATGGACAGCACCTAATCTGTTGTGAGACCCTTTCCCCTTTCAGATATCTCTTTCATCTGTTTAGTCCTTTTTCCTGGGCTGTATTCCATCACTTTCTGCATGAAGTCACTCCAGGTTTTCTAGTATCTTTTTTTGGCTCTCATCCTACTCTAAAATGCAAAGAGATAATTTAGTGAGGTAAAGAAATGGTTTTGTACTCAATGTCATGAAACTTTGGACTACTTTTATCTCTGTGAATCCACTGCTGTCAAAATTGTATAGCAATGTGCAATGTAATTAAGAGCTTGACATATTTAATTAAAAGCCTGTACTTCTCATAGTAGGAGAACAGTGAATTTTGCTGTTGCATTCCCAGTAGAATGTTTTTTTTTTTTTATTTTTTATTTTTATTTGCTTAGTTTCTAATGTTACTTTGCATATGGTAGATCTGCATTCACTTTTTAAACTGAAATATTTGGTTAAAGTTTCAAGGTAAGTAAATATAATTCAGATGCAAATAGGGCTGCCTTCAATATCACACTAAATATTTTCCTTAAAAGTTGACAGGAAAACAGTTGCTTGACATTAGTACACTAGATAGCAAAAAGCGTTACTAGGGGATAACCTGACATTAGTACACTACATAGCAGAAAGCTTTACTAGACTGGTTAACAGTTCATTTGTCTAAATGTTCATTAGACTACCTGTCATCTCAAAATTGTATTTCCTTAAAAGTTCCCTTATAAATGTGATACTGCTATACATTGCTACATTACCTTAACATATCAAACAAAGTACATTCCTCCTTCTAAGTAATATTATTCAGGTTTTCTACTTTGGGCCAGCTAGTGCCCCCTTCTAAATCTATACCATGTACTTAGAGCAGTGCATTCTGATTTGCACATGCTCATGATATTGTTTGGTGTAAAGTATCTTATCCAGATTATTAACTATAATTTCCTTATGGTATATTATACCTTTGCTCTAATTTGCAGTGCTGGGTAATTGATTCAAAGATCCAGCCTGAGTATTTAATGCAGATCATCCAGTGGTTATTTTGCCCCTTCATAGTGCCTATGGGCACCTTACCAAAAAGCTTGAAAGGTTTGTCTATGGATTCACCAATAACTTGTCCAGCAATATATTACTCACTGACATGGAGAGAAGGACCTCCACATGGGGGAGGGTTGTTTATCCTTGCAACACAGCCTGTTGAATTTTAGCATTTTCACTTCAAGGCCCTTCAGACTTAGTACCACCACTTGTTTCTGCACAAAAACATTCTTTTGTAATTTCACTCCTTACAATGCTGTCACAACAAGAGGAAAAACAGTGATGCTGAAACAGTTTTGGTTCATATCAGTCAGTGACACCTGACGTTTCAGTCCTTCAGCAGTTAACACATCCATCATTAAACATTCTGTTGTGTCATGATGTACTATAAAGATAAGTGCAACATCCGTGCTATAAGTCATGCTCACCCAAACATCAGTGCTGTAAGTCATGCTCACGCAAATATATCAGGCATAAGTTATTATCTTGATTATGACATATGTAGCCTCATTGCTGTTTCCTGAAAAAAAATGATCAAAAGCCACCCCCCTCCCCCAAATGTGTGTGTTATACTCAATGAAAGGCTTACACTCGGGAAAGGAGGGTAATGTATGCATTGAAAGCCACATATTTCTAATGTATATATAGCCTGTAGTTTCTGGAAAGGTCACTTACTTTCCTTTTGCAAATTACCATAGTTCCGCAGTGCTCTACAAAATGGATCTCAGAATTTATAGTAATTTATATTTTTTTAAACATTGGTAATCACCATTTATCTTTTGGCAGTCCTTTTCACAGTTACGCATATGATTTATAACCACATCATTACTCTTTGGGGATATAGATGTATGTGATTTAGTTACAGTTGTACTTTACAGGCGGTCTGTTACAATGTGTTGCAGAGTTCTGGAGGTCCTTCTATTTTTTTGCTGGCTGCAACAACATGTGATATGGTTAAAGACTTATATTTGACTTGCATTTCCTATTTATCACTGTATTTCTCATTGTCTCAAATATTGCCACCTTGTATAGACTGATGAATGAGCAGTACACTTTAACTACAGCTCTTTTCCTACTGACAGAAGAACTCTGCTGTGTTACCTTTCCTTCAACTATAATTTAGGTAATGCTAACCCGACTCCAAATTGTATTATTTTTCTTCCTTGGAAGTGGTCCAAGAGGCCTTCTTAGCTATTGGAACACCCTTCGGCTATTATCTATTTTAACATCGCACTGTATTATTCTGTTAACATGTTAAGCATGCCACTTGAAAATATACTGTTCTCCATTTAGAAAAGCTTTGTTTAGTTAGGTTTGCAGTCACTATATATGAATTCTCTGTATGGACTATTTAAGCTAACATTTAGACTTCAGGCTTTGTTTAAGTATGTAATCATTTGTTATTACGTGACTTCTAGAATTACAAAAAAGCAAAGTTCAGATTGCTCAATGAATTGCTTCAAACCTGTTATTAAACAGTACTGGATAGGTACTATGTTATCGTAACACTCCTTTCATTAATATGCTCAAAGCACCAAACTTAGGTAATATAAAATGCTGTGGTAAAACAAAGTAGGCATTAGCTAGGGGGAAAAAGCACACATTTTCTTCCTAAACAACAATAGAACTGTATCACCAGGACAGACAATATCCGCACAACAAAAAAGGTAAGTCACTGATTAAATAAACCTTCCAAATCTACAGCATTGCCTTCTATGCATTTTGCTCCAGTTATATCCAGCTGCTAAGGGATATAAGATTATCTCAAATAGCAGTTTTAAAGGGAAGTGAACCATAATGATTAAGATGTAGTAGCAGCCATTTATAAATCAATAACACAAAGCACCTGCTACAGAGAACCTACAACACAGGTAGACGTATTCCACACTAATCAGTGAATTTGTAATTTGTAAATTAATAAAGCAAGGATTGCTCAGCCCTTGCTTCTCAGGGGGCATTTAGTCAATTTGAGAACAACTCTTAGCTGGATAGCTATAAAGCCAAACTTAAAAATATGAGGTGCATACAAGTACTGCAATACTGTTATTTAAAATAAATATTGGTGGTATTAAGATGTGTGTGTGTTTTGGCATGAGTGTCATAAATGTTGCCTTCAAAGACAGCTAATTACATAATTCTGCCAGCTCGCATGTAAGCATTGTGCTTTTCTTCTCTAAGAGGCTTATCTACTTTATGATTTGTCACTTAATTAGGTTAACATGACAAGAATGTTCTTCAGATATTTATAAATAGTTTGTTAAATTATCCAATCCCTTTTAAGGAACTAGAAGGGAACTGTCAAACATCTGCTCTAAGTATAGCACTATACAGATGGATGAGGAACTGGTGCACATCTAAATACAATTTTCTATCATTTCATTAAGAGAATGGATATTTCATTTAACAAACCCCTCAATGATCAGAAGTTTGCAGGTTCAATGGAATGCAAAAATGGACTCATATGACGAACTATTGCATGTTTTATCTAATCTCACTTTCTCTGAGCATTCTGTGGTGTGCTAATCCAACTTGATTGGAAACTTTAATATTAATTAGTTAACAATTAAACTTTCCTTATGCATGCCATCCAGTGGTATGTATATATACATATGTATGTATATTTCTATATCTACCTGGCTATCAATCTAATCTATCTGTATGGGTAGATTGGATACATAGATATAGAAATATACATTATATATATATATATATATATATATATATATATATATATATATATATATCTACTAAATATATATATTAAATTAGATTGACAGATCCAAATGTTAATGTCGCTAACATCGGCAACAAAACATTGACAACGCAAATGCTGACACCCTGCTACACATCTGCCAAGCAATAACCTTGTGACATGCAACAGTAAAAAAAAAAAAAAAAAAAGAAGGGGAAAAAAAATTTGCTCCCCCCCCCTACCTCCTGATACATTAGTATTCTAACTCCAATATTGCACAATGTTGGAGAAAGGAAATATTCTCCAACCCTGGGGTTGTGTGACCTCACACACATATCAACCAAACTGAGTCAGCAAAACAGATGAATTAAAACTAATTTTGTGTGTGTGTGTGTGTGTGTGTGTGTGTGTGTTTGTGTGTGTGTGTGTGTTTGTGTGTATATATAGAGAGAGAGAGATATTTACAAGTGTGTGTGTGTGTGTGTGTGTGTGTGTGTGTGTGTGTTTGCAGAATTAAAGCACTGATCTCAGTGGACCCATTTCAGGCTCACTAAAAAAGCTATACAACTGTTAAAAGTTTTTAAATATTTTATATCATACAAAATATAAATGAAAATATATGGTGCACATATCATAAATCTACACAAAAATGTTTTGTCTTCACATAATCTCTGGTAAGTTATTAAGGTTGCATACTGAAGCCTGCTTGATATAGCAGGCTGGAAGGACCATGCTTCACTCCACGGCTACACAATGAAGTAAACAAATGGTAAACGTTCTTAAGGAGACAATGCAGTACTACTATTGCTCGCTGTGTCACTGCTGATGCTGAGATGTAACTCCTGACCCTAGGGATGCTGCTCATTTCCTGGTAAACGTCATACTTACTGTGCCTACTAATGACACACTACCTACAATGCCCAACTTTTGGTCATTCTCTCAGGTAGTTCAATCTAGAAAGACAAAAATTAAACCCAGATAGTTCACATCACTGGCCTCATTCCAAATGGGATTTTCAAATCCCAGGGAAAGATTATGGGCTACAACAGTGAGCTGTACTATAACTAGTGGTTTATTATTTACTGAAATCCAGGTAAGTCACAGCAAGTAACCCACAGCGAATGAAACCCCATAAAAGATTGTGAAGTACAAACTGAACTTCTCAATCAAGAGCAATACAGAAGACTAAACCTACTAGGCAATCAAATGTTCTAAATGTGTCAGTATTCAAGCGACTGTGGAAAAGGACAACTTATAGGTTCATAGGTTCATAGGTGTGTTCTAGGCTAATGGCCCTGGAGCCTTTACAAGCCTAGCCCATAGGATTACCCTGGCATCATGCCACCCGACCTTAGGTCCCAGTGCCTCTGTCAAGTAGAGCCACTGGAGTGATCCCTGGGGTGAATTTTCTATTTTCCATCCACTCATCAAGATTTCTCTTGAAGAGGGCCAGTGAGGTGCTCTGTTTGACATGTATGGAAAGTCTACTCCATAACATGGGCAGTCTCTGAGTTATGAACCTGTCCCTCCAGCACATTCTGTTGATTGTGGTAATGAGGTTGAGGTCTCTGAAGTGTGTAGTGCGGAGGGAATGGGATTTGTTTAGATGTAGCATTTCTAACAGAGCTGGGTCAGACATGGCTTTGCAAGTCAAGCAGATATCACCTCTAAGTATGTGATAAGAGACAGCTATTTGAGGACAGAGGTCTTTCCATTGTAATGTCTTGGAAGTTTACCTTTTCTTCATTTCTATGTAGCTGCGGGGCAGCATGCACTTCAATCTTTTGCTTGCAGTCTTTCATAACAGACATATTTTGAGCTAATCTCTTGTTACACAAAGAAACCATTCTCATCTATCTAATGCAAATAATGTGATCTCCAAGGGATACCATCATTCTCTTTGTTTCCTCCTTCTCCTTAATCCTTGATAGTCATTAGTTTTGTCCATAGTTTGTTTGTTTGTTTGTTTGTTTGTGTCTTTCGGCTTTTCCCGGTTAGGGGTCGCCACAGCAGAACTCCGGTCCGCTAATGATTGGCAGTTGATTTTTACGCACCGACTTGCCAGGCCTGACGCACAACCTTCAACGAAGGTACGCCCATTCACGCATGTCTCCACGCAGAAGACGCTCTAACTGTGAATCGAACCGGACAGCATCTTACTGTGAGGCGACAATGCTACTACAGCACCACCACCGCAGGATATTAGTTTTGTCCATAGTATGTTGACTAATTTACTCCTGCTAGATTTAGTTTCATTCACCTGGATTTGTCAACATTACCCCTCTTGCCAGTTCTTTGAACAGTCATTGCATTCATCCTTTTCAGGTTTTCTGGATCCACTTATCTAAACCAGTAGATGAATGAAAAATTTGTTAGTGAAGTCAGCAGTTCTCTGAATTCCTCCAACATTTGAGGTACTGGGTACTTTTGCAGGTTGTATGAGTCACAATTCTGCAGAAAGTAAAATATGTTTCTATTCCCAGAGGAAGCTACAACTACAAGGATTCGTTCAACACAGAGCAGAATAAAATAAATATGGGAATCTAGTTCTCATTCTGCAATATAAAAGAGATGCAAAGGGTTCAAGCTAAAAAAAAAAATATGCATCTTTAGAAATCCAGTCCACATACAACAGAATAAAGCAGCTGTTAAGATCAAGTCCACCTTAGTAAAATTATTTATCTGTGAAGCTCAGTTTTGCACTGGGTAGACTGAAAGTAGCTGTGGAGATTAAATCCATATTCACAAAAATGAAATGGATGTTCAACTCCATTTTACACTCTGCAAAATTATATTAACAATGGATGCACCTACCAATTATTTTCATCTTTTGGGTGCCTTCTAATATACTTTATCTATTTCACTTTAATGTGTGTGTATCTCTGTACCATACCTACCCAAAGTGTGAATCGGTTCCTAGGGTGCGCCTCATTTTCTTTGCACTTCCTTTATTTCCCATGTTTGAGTTTTTCCGCTATTATGCTGATATGAAATCACACTATTTTCCTAGGGATGTACATTCTGCCTTTCTCTTTGAACATAGTATATTTATATGATTTTTCCTCCTGCTACTTGCTAATATCAGCCTGCACATGGCTCATTCAACACACTTTTTTCCCTGTTAGGGACATGAGAGCACCATCCATGTGGCTATTAAAGTATTTTGTTACTAACTCCTAGTTTGTGCTGGCCTCCACCCCAAGTGGCAGCAGATAGGTTTGACTTGCAATACCAATCTCCCTACAATGCACTCTAATGTGAATGTGTCTCTCTGGCAACAGCTGGCACGCCCCTGTCCCAGCCTAATTGCTGCTCCTGTACCTGCATTGCATTTAGCTTCTGCTAGATGTCAGTAGCAATTCAGGCTTAGCTGTCTTCTTCCACGTAGGCTAGTTGAGCCAGTGTTGGCCCCTCATTCCCACCCTCTTTCATAGGGCTCTACCAGCACTCTGGTTATTAATTGTTCTCAGGTGATCTGAGTCATAGTATGGAACCAATCTTTTGAACACAATATAATATATTTCAGCAAAATCTCAAGATATAGTTGTCATTTGAATAGTAGGCATATGTTTTTAGTCTCTGTTGTTATAGGTTTTCAGTGCTGTTTTTTATTCACAAATTTAACAATTCTTTTTACACAGCTTTACTATTTTGTGTGTTTCTTTGGACCAGGCTGTTTTATTGAGGGGCCTCAGTAGTAACCCATACATTAAGCTTCTCTCATTGAGTGCTTCTCTCATTGAGTGCCCTTGTGGTTGACACCAGCCATGTACTGAGTCCAGTTTCATCAAGCACTATCTTGGATAAAGTATAACAGCTTCCTATAGTGAGACCAGACAGAGTTCTGTGTACAAAGAAAAACTGTTCCCCTTTCTCTGAAATGACACAATGTCAGAGTATGTATAAATAACAGAGGGTATGTGGAATGCCTTAACCCACTTAGGGGAGCTTGTTTGCTACAAATATGCTTATTTTTTACAGTTTTTGGTAATTATTGAAGATTTGCAATAAGCAAAGAAATGGGTTTCTTGCGTTATTGCCTCACTTCCAACTTAGTCTTGCAAAGGAGGTAAACTCAATGAAATGGTTGTCAAAGAGATTGCTGTTGAAATAATGGACCAGATTTATTTATTCTCACCTTCTCTGCAGACACTTGTCACGGCTTCATCCCATCTTGTTCCATTTTCATGACTGTGCTTTTCTTAATTTGTCTTTTGGTCTCAGTCTCTAAGAAAGTTAGCAGTTGATGATCTGACCCTCTGATTAGTTGAGCTGCAAACTGTAATAGTTTATGCCTCTGCATTTGATTCTGCAATTCAGTGGTAGCAGATATTGTGTACCTTCCCAACTATTTATGTTGTCTCAGCTCCTTCTGTCCTCCTGTTTCCTTGTGTTTCTTTTATCAGATTACATATTCTCATATCCTCCCCATGGTCGAGCGACGTCTAAAGACATGCAGGTAGGTGCATGCGTGAATGGGGTGTGCCTTCTTTGAAAGTTGGACGTCGGGCTGGCAACTCGGCACTGTAAAAATCCACTGCCAATCATTAGCAGACCAGAGTTCCACTGTGGCAACCCCTAACTGGGAAAAGCCGAAAGACTTTATCAGATTTCCTTCTTTCCAGTCACAGTAACATGGGAATGCAGCACCCTAGCTGCTTTATTAGGAAAGATAACTGTATCAGGAGTTGATTTTATAAAAGCAAGTTTTACAGGCACTGATCATTTTGCAATGATAATACTAATTTAAAACATGATATAAACCTGATTATATAAGTCACAATAATAATGTTTAGCATTTCTTTTCAAATTACTATATTTGACTACCTCTGTAACCTACATCAGTATACCAGCTTTCATGCCATACAGCACAGCGCATAATACATCTACTTAAATATGACATTTGCTATAATTTGCATAATTACAAACATGACCAAAACATTCATTGGAACCCTACCAAATATACTACAGTTATTAGTGGCAGCTATGATGCCTATCACAAAAGGCAGAAGCTTCTGCATTGCAGAACTTCAAATCTCATATTTTTTAATATCAATGTAAACATGGATACATTGCATTTTTCCTGTAATATTATGCAAACTAACTGCACTTCCTTGGCCACCACTCATTGTGACACCAAACATAAGGTGCCATTTAATCCTTCAAACACATTCCCATTTGTTGACCTTCAACCATACTAAACAATGTGGTGTGTGCAGCACTGCAGTGAGTATTAAAAAATGATGCATAAGTTCATAGGTTCATAGGTAGGTACTAGGCTATTGGCCCTAGTGCATATATAAGCCTACCAAAAAGATACCCTGGCTTTCACCACCCAAGAAAATTATTTTCCTGTGCCCCTGTCGAGCAGAGCCACAGAAGTGATCCCCAGGGTGAATTTCCTATCTCCCATCCAATCATCAAGATTTTTCTTGAAGAGTGCTAATGAGGAGCTTTGTTTGATATAGATAGGTAATTTGTTCTAGAGTATGGGAAGTCTCTGGGACAGGAATCTATCCCTCCAGCATGTTCTGTTTATTGTTGTGACAAGGTTTAGGTCCCTAGAGCATGTAGCTCGGAGGGATTGGGATTTCTTTGCGATGGAGTAAAGCTGGAGTTTTTTGAGACGGTCTGCGTAGGGCATCTGTCTGAGGATGGTAATCCTCTTTGTGAGGTATTTCTGCGGTCTTTCCAGTTATTGTAGATGTCTTGTGAGGTACATACCAAAATCTGTATTCTATAATGGGTCTAATGAGTGACGAGTAGAGGGGAACAATGACCTCTTTTTTCCTAGATGAGAAACCTTTTGTGATGAGGTGTGCCACGTAGAAAGATTTCCTGACTACTGTGGTGATGTGATTATCAAAGGAGGGACTACTGCCCACCTGTGTCCCAAGGTCTCTTATCACACCTTCAGTGTTAAGTAGACTATTGCCTATGTGGTAGTTCATGGGTACAGAGTTTTTACCAAAAGGGATGATAATGCACTTTTTGGCATTGAGCTTGAGGCCATGACTTTGACACCAGGCATCTGCCTCAGTGAGGCCCTTTTGTAGGATGTCCACATCATTAGGAGTTTTGATTATGGCTCCTAGTTTGCAGTCATCTGCGAACTTCGTTAGCCAAAGACCTTCTGTGTTAGTCTGAACTTTAGAGAAGTAGATACCAAACAAGAGAGGGCCCAGGACTGAACCCTGTGGTACTCCACTTGTCACTGGTCTGAAGTCAGATTTGGAGTCTGCTACTTTCACAGTGTGGGTTCTGTCAGTGAGCAAGTTGGCAATCCATCTTGTGACATAGGGATTTATACCTAGTTTAGTGAGTTTATCTATAATTCCAGAGTGGAGGATGGTGTTGAAAGCCTTGGCGAGATCTAGCTAGGCTGTGTGAACCACCTTATCCTCATCTATGGCTTTGGTGACTGCTTCAAAGAAGTCTATCAGGTTTAGGAGACATGATTTGCCTTTTACAAACCTGAACTGGGTGGGGTCCAGAGTTTGAAGATTACCAATGTCATTGTTTATAAGTTCCATGATGATACGTTCCATAGCCTTGCAGACCAGGCTCATCAGGCTAATGGGGCAGTAATTCCCGGGGTCCGTGGTGGCTCCCCCTTTGTGGAGTGGGATGACCGTCGCTGTGCACCACTCAGTGGGCACAAAGCCTGAGGTAAGGCTATGATTGAACATGGTACTTAGGTGGGGTGTCAGTTCCTTCTGTAGTTCATGTAGAACGCAGCCTGGGATGTTGTCAGGTCCCATGGATGCTGTGTTCTTGGCTTTGGAGAGTGTGGTTTTTACCTGTGCAGCTGTGATTACAGGAACATTGCATTCTTCCAGTATAGAGATGGGCCCTTTAGGGGGTGGTGGTGGGGTAAAGTTAGCACTGATTCTATTTGCCAGGATGTTGGCAATATCAGTTTGTTCTGTATATTTAGCGCCATTGTGTTGTAACTCAGAGCAGATCTGAGTGTTGCCATTGAGATTCTTGACATAGCTATAGAATGCTTTGTGGCTGTCTTTAGGATCAGTAGCAATTTTGTTTTTGTAACTAGCTTTGGAGAATTTTTATGAGGGATCTCAGCTTCTTACTGAGGCTGACCAGGGAATTCCTCCAATCATGGGATTTTACTCTTTTTTGCAACAGTTTCTTTCTTCTGTAGTAGAGTTTGTTTATGGCAGGGGACACCAGATTGGCTTATTTTTTTTTTAGGATAGCATCTTGGTTCTGTTAGGGATTGCATGATCCATGCACTTGTGTAAGTGCTTATAAAGTGCATTTGTGTAGGATTCAGCAGTTGTACCTCTATTGTCCATCTGCATGGGTGTCGTGAAGTTTGCCACTTCTGTCTTAAGAAGTGTGAAGTTGGCTTTACGGTGGTTTCTCTAATGGGGGTGGGGGCAGGATGCGGATTTCTAGGATGATTAGCTTGTGGTTGGATCTGACCAACGAGGAACCTACCTCTGGTGTGGAACACCGGTTGCCCATGTTGGTAATGATCAGGTCTAGGATATTGCTGGCCCTGGTGGGGGTATGGATAAGTTGATCCAAGGCGTTGGAATTAATGAAATCCAGAAAACGTTGAGCAAAAGAGTTGGTACATGAGTAGTTTTCCCAGTTAATGGTGGGGTAGTTGAAATTGCCCATTATTAGGGTGTTAGGTTGTACCCTAATATTTTCCAGTGTATCAAGAAATGAGGAGTGGGAATACTGGGGCATGGTGGGGGATCTGTAGCAAGCTACAATTTGGATTGCGATCTTGCCCAGAGTTAGTTGCACTTGGATAATGTTGGATGCATTATGCTGAGCAAGTAGCCAGCAGGTGTGGATATCCTTAATGAATATGGACACGCCTCCGCCTTTAGTGTTTCGGTCCAGGTTAGGTGGCCGAAAGGTGTGGTATGAATTGTAGCCTGGTCATGTAGGGGTGCTCTCTGGAGCCTTAAACCAGGTCTCTGTCACTGCACAGATGTCGATGTTCTCCATTTTAAGGAGTGCCTCGAGTGAGTGCATTTTGAGGTTTAGACTTCTAGCATTGAGTAGCATTACCCTCAGATTTTGTTTGCTTGTACCTGTTATGGTGGTGAATTTGTCATTTGAACCTTGCCTAAAAAAGGCACTATAGGAGTGGCAAGACCCTTAGCCAGTATCCAGAATCCCAAGGGCAGCAGGTGCAGGCCATCTCTGGCCATCTCGTGGTCTGTCGATCATATCATCCCAGGTGGATAGATACTGGATCCCCTTAGAATGACACCAGAAGCTTAGCCAATTGTTGAAGTCAATCATTTTGTCCATATACTGTGGTATCATTCTGGGTGATGGCAGGATGCTTCTTAGGGCTAGGGTTGTACCTGCCTGGGCTACAAAATCGGAAAGCTCCTCCATGTCTCTTTTCATGTAGTCCAGGGAGGTAAGTCTCAGGTCATTCACACCAACATGGACAATGACAGAGTCATATTTGTACTTGTTGTGGAGTGACCTGAGTACATGCGTTATATGGTGGATCCTGGCACCTGACAGGCAGCTGACAATAACTTTCTCCTTGTTTAGCCTGGTGAGTGGAACATCAGTGTGCCTGACTATAGAGTCACCTATGACTAGAGTGTTGGGTACGTTGTTATGCGTTATCGGCTGTGGTTGAGTGGCACACTGAGTTTGTGGGCTATGTGTCTTTTGGGTTGTGTTGGGGGTGGAGCTTGCTTGCATTTCTGCTTTGGAGGTCCCTGTTGCTTGGGCAGATTTTTATTGAGAGCCTCTGCGAATGTAGGTGTGTGTTTTGTGTTTCTATGTGTGTGTTTTGGTGGTGTAGGTTTTGAGGAACTATGTTATGAGTGTGGTGCAAGTGTTTACCTTCTCCTTTTGACTGTCTAGTCCAGTCTTGGGTGAAGAGAGCTTTGCTTCCAGTTTGGCTATATAAGTGCATCTCTCACAGGTTTTAGTGTTAGGTGGTAGGAGGAGAGGGTTGTCTGTGTACATGAGGCAATTGCTGCATTGCCCCAAGATGCCCAGATTAATTAGGTAGACAGGAGAAAACACTGAGAGCTGACCTTTAGACATGCCTAGATAGGTGCTTATTTATTAAGTGCTAAAAACTGTTTTCCTCTAGACAAGTGAGGAAAGTTGAGTGCTGTAGTAATTTGTAGCTTATTTAGTGCTTACAACGAGTTCTGAACAAGTGCTGAGCTCAAAGAAACAGATTTGATTTCTAAAACTAAAACTGGCTAGTTCTAAGGGAAAATTCAACATTTTCCCTGGGATTCACTGAAACACTCAGTGCTGCTGCTAACTGCACAATATGGGTTGTACAGTTGCTGTGACAGTGAGAAAAGGTGGTCTAGTGACATATGTGGTGCAATGGGAAATGCATCTTTTTTGGGTCATTACTATGTCTATGAATTGAATGCTTTAGCTGTCAGACAAGCACACTAGTGTTGTCCTTACACACTCCAGACACACGAGCGCACACACACACACACACACACACACACACACACACACACACACACACACACACACACACACACACACACACATTTACTAATTAACAAACAAGCCCGCACCACACTCAGTCACACTCACTGAAACATTCAGCAATATACTTGCAAGTATAATCCAACACACACACACACACACACACACACACACACACACACACACACACACACACACACACACACACACACACGCAGATATTCATTTCCCTATCTACACCATCTAGTGTGACCACCGAATTAGACACTTTCTCAGATGCACATATGCATTCATACAGCCTCATTCATGCCTGTACAAAGTTGCACAAACACTGACACACACACTTAAACACACACTAACAGCCCCCCAACCTACACATCTTCTTTGAACTTATCTACCCCTCAAGCAGTCCCATAAGAGTAAATGGGTGACCACTGTGCCTTTACGATAGTCACTTTTTCCCAAGAAGATGGCATAGATTTGTGCCTGTGCATTCAGTATCTTACAGAATGCCCCTGTCCATTAGGGACATAGGCACTACCCCAGGTGTGAATTTGTGATTCCCCATCCATGAATCCAAATTGTGTTTAAAGAGACCCAGGGAAGGGATCTGCTCAATGTGAATAGGAAGTCTGTTTCAAAGAAGGGGCCATATCTGACACACATATCTATCTTTCCAGCATGTTTTGCTTGAGTCGTTAAGTTTAGATCCCTAGATCAGGTGACCCTTATGCTGTTTGACTTGCTGATGTGTAGCAGCTCCATCAGGGCTGGATTTATGAGTACCTTGTAGATCAGGCATAGGTCACCCCTTAATGGTTGGTAGGAGACAGAGTAAAGGGATGGGGCTTTTAGTCTATCCACATAATTCGTGTTGTTTGCACCCTGTATTTTCTTTGTGAAGAACCTCTGAGGTTGCTCCAAAGTGCCTAGTCAAGTACTTGCCAAATGATGCACTGTACTTGATTATTGGCCTAATGAGGGCTGACTACTGCAGGACTATAATTTCCTTAGATCTGGATACCACACCTTTACTTATACATTATGCTACACAACTGGATTTCCTCACCACTGTGGATACATGATGCTCAAAGTTCAGGCTACTGTCTATCTTACCATTGAGACCACGCTAAGGGGCATGCTATTGATGTTGTAAATTGCAGGGGTATTTAACATCTTAAAGGATACGATAATGCATTTTTTGTATTTAGTTTTAAGCCATTATTCTGGCACCAATCATTTGTCTGAGTTAGGCCCTCCTGAAGGATATCTGCATCACTGGGGGATTCAGTGAATTCCCCCAGCTTGCAGTCATTGCCAAACTTTGTCATCCAGAGGCCTTCCACATTTGCCTTAACTTCAGAGAAATATATTCCAAACAGGAATGACCCCAGTTCTGAGCCCTGTGGTACACCACTAGTAACTGGCCTCTTGCTGGATCTGGATTCACTCACTTTAACCAGATGCATCCTGTCCATGAGCCAATTGGCCAGCTCTCTGGTGACATAGGGATTTATGCCCAGTTTTGTGAATTTATTTATAATATCTGAGTGGGGAATTGTGTCAAATACCATGGCCAGGTCGAGATATGCAGTATGTAGTGTTTTACCTTCATCCATGGCCTTAGTGACTTTTTCAGAAAAATCTGCCAGGTTCAGTAGGCATAACCTGCCCTTGACAAAGCTGAATTGAGTCTGTTCCAGTGTTTGGGGGTCTTTTATGTCATTATTTATCAGGTCCATGATTCTTCTTTCCATGCCTTACATACAAGACTAGTCAAACTTATGGGCCTGTAATTTCCTGGGTCAGTAGATGGTCCCCCCTTTATGCAGATGGATGACTGCTGCTGTCCTCCACTCTATCGGGACAAAGGCAGTCCACAGGCTCTGGTTAAACAGAGATCCTAATGGACCTGATAAGTCTTGATTTAAGCTGTTTAAGGGGCAGCCTGGTATATTGTCAGGCCCCATTGAAGAAGCTGTGTTTTTAGCTTTAGAGAGTGCAGTGGCAACGTATTTTTTGGTGTTAATTGGTGGTGGAGTGGTGGCGGATATTTTTTAGCAAGAACTGGGAGTGAAGGGGAGTTGAAATTCAAATTTGTCAGACAGTAGATTTGCTATGTCTTCCTGTTGAGTATAGGTGATGCCAGCTACAACTAATTATGTACATTGTTGGATTTTGCCCTTATTAACCAACCTATTAATACTAGGGGTCCACAGGGGTGCCTTGTTTTTGCAGTTTGACCTGGGTTTATTTCAGTCTGGTACTGCCATTTTTATGTAGTTGTTTATAAGGTGATATGGGGCTTTTTTGTTTGACTCTGCATACGTTTCTGTGTTTTCTGGATTTGGGGGAGCTTGGAAACTAGCTATGCCATCCCTAAATGGGTGTACCTGAAAACATCGAATGCTGACAATGCTGACAATGAGATAACCGACACCGGAAGATTGACAATGGAGATGACCGACGATTGAAAATCCTGACGCTGAGAACACTGACATGTTAAAGTAAGTGTGTGATAGTGACGGATGTTAGTGTCAGGGTGCGGGTAAGATAAGTGTGCGATAGTGACAGACTTTAAGATTAGGGGCGGGTTAAGTGAGTTAGGGTTAGGGTGTGGGTAAGGTAAGTGTGCGATAGTGACAGACTTTAGGGTTAGGGGTGGGTTAAGTGAGTTAGGGTTAGGGCGCGGGTTAGGTGAGTGTGCGATAGTGACGGACATTAGGGTTAGGGTTTAGGTTAAGGTTAGTGCATAGATAGTTGTGTATGTAAGGATTAGTGTAGGTTTATAGGGTTTTTGGTGTGCTTGTGTTGTGTGTGTGTTTTACGGAAAAGGTATTTGTTTTGTTTTGTTGATTGTCGGGATTGTGGTTTGTCGGGCATGTGATGTTTCGTGTTTTTGAACTTTCAGTTTTGTGGTGTCGGTTATCTCGTTTTCGGTGTTTTTGCGTGTCGGTGTTTTCAGGTAGACCCCCCTTAATATGGGGTAATTTACCTTAGAGAAGATCTTAAAGTTTTTGGGGTTTATTCCTCCATAGATATAAAATTCAGAAAATATTTGAGAGAGCTAACCAATAAACATCCATCCAGCTGAAACCATAAAACAGAAAACATAGCTCCTCAGGAGGACATCACTTGGTGTCCATCATCAACTACGTTATTCTCTTCTAGTAGTTCTTCTTCTAAATGCTCTTCTCTGAACATTTCCATCAGTTTTCTCCATGTTCGGGAATCATCCTTCTCCATCAAATATACTGAGATCAACTTGTTCCATTGATTTTTTATACAGTCATGTTTCCTCATATGTATGTGAGTTACTGAGTATTGAGCAAGCTATACTTTCATAATATCAATTATATTTTAGCTTGTGATGAAATTTTCATTTTGTTTTTATATTCTTAGGAGTCTGAAACTTTCCCTACCCCTTACCTATTGGTTATGCAGCAACCTACATTTGTCAGCTAAGTGCAGGCTTACCATTTTACCACATTATTATATTGTTGTATCCTTTGTGTATGGCTCTGTTAACATACTTCTATTTTAATTTTCCCCATTTAGCACTGTATACAGATTTCCTGCTGTTTCTGTAATCCACTTTTACCCAGGATACCTTGTTATAATTTCATCTTCTATATCTAACACCTACAATTCCCTGAGACTTTATAACCAGATTTCAGCACTTGGGATCAAATACTGTAAAGGGGGTGGGGTGTACATTTAGTTTAGCAATAGCATCTTTATTATGGAAAAACTTTACCTATCTGCACATGGAGAAACCTAAAAAATTCACAAAGATAAGTCTTAGGTTCTTGGACACCAGCATTTGACTATGTGCTGCAAGGCATTCTGTTTTCACACACTTTGTAGTAGAAGCATTTTTAACTGAAGGCTACATATTTCATGAGGAGACCTTTACATGAAGGATTATAGTGTCTTTCCTACTTCTAACCGTTCATTTTGAAAGTGCAATTATTTATTAGTTTATTGATCTATCTATTTGTTAATTAAATGTAGGAGGGGAAGAATTATTTTAATAGTGAACATGTAGTAAATAGACGCACTGAAATGCATTACTTGAACTTGACTTTTTTACTAATTTTTTCATTAAATCTCTTAATGTGGATATGTGTTTTCCTCTGTTTTCATTAAATCTTTCAATGGGGAAATTCTCAATGTGATTTGGTTCACCAGAAATCTGAACTGAGTTCAACCCACTTATCACTTGATTTGTTACTATAGGTTTGTTATATCTAATACACTTATGGAGTATCATAAGTCATTAACTGTGTTGGTTGAAATAATTTTTCTTTCTTGTTTAATTTCATTCCGAGTGTGTTTGGAATACTTCAAGTCCTTGACTCTAGCATTTCTTACCAAATCAAATGAGTGTTGTTCTATATTTATAGGACTGTGCCCTGTTTACCCATAGTTTACAGCCTTTAGTTCCCAAAATATGTAACACTACCACTCATAATGTGCAACAAATAACAAAATGTAAAGCACTTACTAACAACTTCAGTTAGGAAGATGAAAGGATGGTTAAAATGTGTTATTCCACAGTTTCAGGCTGACAGAGCAGAAGTTGACACCAAAAACAGACTAGGAAATAAAAGTTTTGCTAGCAACACATTAACTAATTCTACTTAAGGAGAGTGACGTTGTTGTGTACAGTCCATAAAACAAGCAAGAAGAAAAAAAATCACCTTAGTTTGTTGAATTTGTACTTCTCCTGACAAATAACCTGCTGAACAGAAATCAGACAAACAAATTTGATGAGAAAAGAGCCGACAGAACACTGCATGAAGCTATGCAGTTTCACAGAGGCAGTTGGTAAATATTAAATGAAATTCCTATTGCAGCTGACAGGTAACCACTTACAGAGGAATCAGAAAGATGATATCATCATTAGAACATAAAAGGAATGCTTTCTGTAGCCAGGCTAGCAGAATGTGATGTTCTTCATATTGATCAATTCTGCAGCAGCCTTAGCCATATGGGGGTGTATTCTGCCAAGTATATAACAGCCAGCCAGCTTCCAAACCTTCAGGGTATCTCCTAACTGGTTGAAATACAACACTGGAGACCTTTGCTTTTTAAGTTCTTTTTTTTTCCATTTAATAAATTGTTCTGTTTTTTGGAATTTGGCTGTTCCTCAATACAGTGGTTGTGTGCTGCTGGCTGATGGTTTGTTCCCTCAGCAGAGCTATCCCAGAAAACTCAAGCTGGGCAACTGGACACCAGCTGGGCAGTAGCTTATTGACCCATGGCTACTGGGCTTTATGGCCGTAAAGCTTCAAAACTGGTGGTCAAGGACACCGCATATACAAATGCTGTAGATATAGCAAACTTGCTGGCTGACAGATTCAGCGAAAACTTCACCCTTCTGTCCCCCCATCAGTAAATCAGGACATCCCCAGTACCTGCCCCCGTCCCCTTATATCTAGGGAGCAGGTGATCACTGCTCTCTCAAAGGTAAAACATATGGCCTCCGTGGGACCCGATAACATACCAGGCTGCATCCTACGTGAACTCAGGCAGGAACTTGCAGCACCATTAGGCACCCTATTCAACCAAAGCCTGAGTACTGGCTTCATCCCAGCTGAGTGGAGGATAATCACTGTCATCCCTTTACACAAAGGTGGAGCGTCCACCGATCTGGGAAATTATAGACCTATCAGCCTAACTAGCTTGATCTGCAAGGCCATGGAATGGATTATCATGGACCTCATTAACAAGGACATTGGCAACCTCCAAACACTTGATCTCACACAGTTTGGCTTTATCAAGGGGAGGTCATATCTGCTAAATTTGGTCAACTTCTTTGAGACATTCAACAAAGCCATAAATGAGGGGGAAGATGGTGCACACTGCCTACCTTGACCTGGCCAAAGCCTTTGACACTATTCCCCCCTCGGGTATAATAGATAAACTCTTTCAACTAGCCATCAATCCATATGTTACCAGATGGGTAGCAAACTGGCTCACTGACAGAACACACCTAGTCAAAAGTGGGAAAGCCACCTCAAGCAGTAGACCCGTAAGAAGCAGCGTACCCCAGGGTTCGGTCTTGGGGTCTCTGTTATTTGGGATATACCTTTCTGAGGTGCAGGCCAAAACCAGTGTGCTATGGCTGACCAAGTTTGCAGATGACTGCAAGCTGTGTGCTGTCGTCAATTCCCCTAGTAATGTAGACATCGTCCAAGAGGGTCTCACTCAGACAAATGACTGGTACCAGAAACATGGCCTCAAGTTGAATACCAAAAAATGCATCATCATCCCCTTTGGGGAGAGTGACGTCCCCACAAATTATCACATTAATAACATCCTAAGCATGCAGTCAGTCGTCAGGGATTTTGGCACCCAGGTTGATAGCAATCTAACTTGACCACCATGTTGCTTCCATTGTATGGAAAGCCTTCTACATGGCCCACCTCATAAGAAGGGTATCTCATCCATGGACAAGGAGGTCATAGAATCCCTGTATTCTTCACTTATAAGGCCCATTATTGAGTACAACTCCCCTTTCGGCATGTACCTCGCAGAGTACATGTAGCAGCTGGAAAGACCACAGAGGTTCCTCACCAGAAGAATCCAGGGCCTCAAACATCTACTATACACAGATAGGCTAAAATCCCTATCCCTCTACTCAGTTTCATACAGACTCCTCAGAGGTGACCTCTGTCTGGCATACAAGGTGATCATGGACCCCACCTTGATGGGATTGTTGCATATCCGCAAGTCATGCTCCACTCAAGTAACTCACATGCGCAGCCTCAACCTGGTCTGTGACATCAACAGGACTTGTTGGCAGGACAGATTTGTGTCCCAGAGACTCTCCCATCTATGGAATAGACTTCCACTTCACATCAAGCAGAGTACCTCTTTACCCATTTTTAAGTACAACCTGGATAACCGGATAGGAAACAGAAAATATACCCCTGGGATTCCACCCATGTCCCTGCTGGACAGGGACATCAGGTGCTGACTTGTCTAAACATGGGGTAAACTATTGGGTAGGCTTATAAGGGCCTCAGGGCAAATAGTCTATAACCTCCTATGATCCTATGAACACAAAGGTAAGGCTACTGAAGCAGTAATTGATATGAAAAACATAGTACAGTTATGTAAGTGGAACGTACTATAACACTAGATGTTTGAATGATCACTGTTGTGGTAGCCACTCCTTCCCTCCATCCCCCTTTGTTTTTTGGTGTGTTTTTTATGCTAGGTTGTGGACATTTATTTTTTGTAATTCCTAGTATTGTCCTTTCAGGGCTCAGCCTCCCTCTCTTTGCTGACAGGAAAGCTCTGAAAGGTTTCGCACCCAAACTTGTTCTTTAGTCAGCTCAGCTACTTAGTTAGTTACTAACTGGCTGAAATACTGAATTGGAGACTTTTTTTTTTTTTTTTTTTTTACATTTTTTTATTTAATAAATTTTTCTGTTTTTTTTTTTTTTTTTTTAATTTGGCTGTTCCTCAATATATTACAAACCTGAAGTAGTTGTGTGCTGTTTGTTGATAGTTCAGCATGGTTGCATGGTTATTTGTTGGATGTAAAACAAATCAACCTGTCAAATATGAAGTAAGTTTTGCAACACTCAGTGTAGATTTGCTGACAAGGCACAGCTAGGAAGTGGATGACATAATGATAAGGAGGAGGCTGGACATCTTATGTATCCAGGAGACAAGATGGAAGGCCAGAGCAGCAAAGTCACTTGGGCTGAGGTCCACTGTCTACTACACAGGAGAAGGACAGACTAGAAATGGTGTGTATATTGTGTTGAGAGAGAGACTTCAGAAGATAATGAGGAATGTCATCAAAATTAGTGACAAACCCATAGCAATCAGACTCCAATGTCAGGATAGAGTACTGTTCATAATCTCAGACTGTGCCCCACAGCAGTGTTACAATAGTGAGGAAAAGAGTGCATTCAGACAGCAGTCGCAGGACCTACTAGATAAAGCAGGGCAACATGAATTGGTGTTGATAATGGGTAACCTGAATGCACATATCAGGACAGACAGAACAGGATATGAGGACTGCTTTGGTTCACATGGGTGCAGTAACAGGAATAAAAAAGGAGAGGCCATTCTAGATTTGTGTCTGGCAAATGGCTTGATGGTGGCCAACACATGGGTCAGGAAGAGAGAGAGAGAGAGAGAGGTAGTTACAAGACTGCATACAAAAATGGCCAACATGCAACTCAGGTAAACTTCCTCCTAGTAAGGAAAGGGCACTGGGGTAGAATCAATGATTGCAAAGTCATCCCCAGAGAAACAGTCAACCCACAGCATAAACCAATGGCTGCCACAATCAGCTGCAACCAGTGGTCAGAGAAGGCTTTAAGGTCAACACAGACT
The DNA here is from genome assembly GCF_019279795.1 of Protopterus annectens. NCBI lineage: Eukaryota > Metazoa > Chordata > Ceratodontiformes > Protopteridae > Protopterus > Protopterus annectens. The sequence goes on from NC_056748.1 coordinate 719,736,852, forward strand.
AGGCTGAAGATCTGGAAATTGACTGGAGAGAAAGTACAACAGTTTGAAGAATTACTCAGGGCTCTAGCAACCCAAGAAAAGGAGGAAATATGTGGAAATGAAAAAGAATGGCAGTGTCTCAAAGCATCATGTATGAGGACTACAAAACAAATATCTTGCTGAGCTGGGTATAGAAATAAGGTACTTAAGGAAAGCTGGTGGTGGAATGCAGAAGTCCAGGAAATCATCAAAAGAAAAAAGGCATGCTGGAAATGTGGGAGATAGAAAAGACTGACCAGACTAGGAAGGAATACTGCTTTGCTAACAAAGATATTAATAGAGGAGTTGCAATAGCAAAGAACAAGGCATCAGAGGTATTCTACCAGCTTCTGGAAAGCGACTCTGTAGATGTGACAAAGAAATTATCAGACTGCAAGGCAAGGACAGAAAGATAAAGAAGATAGTCAAACACCCTTCGTATGTGATGTCAGTAACAACCTACTCACCAGACCACAGGAAATCAAAGTCAGATGAATGTACTTCCAGCAGCTTCTAAATGGAGAAAACCCCACAGAATTTGTGCTACCTGAAATGCAGCCTACAATGAAAGAAGAGGAGGAGCCCACCCTAAAAGCAGTAAGAACATCACTAAGGAAAATGAAGTGAGGGAAAACAGCAGGCTCACATGAGGTCACAGTAGAGATGATCAAGCTGTTGGGGGATATAGGGGAGAATTGCTGCTCACATGAGGTCACAGCCGATATGATCAAGCTGTTGGGGGATATAGGGGAGAAATGGCTGCTCACATGAGGTCACAGCAGATATGATCAAGCTGTTGGGGGAGATAGCGGAGAAATGGCTGCTCACATGAGGTCACAGCAGAGATGATCAAGCTGTTGGGGGAGATAGCGGAGAAATGGCTGCTCACATGAGGTCACAGCAGAGATGATCAAGCTGTTGGGGGAGATAGTGGAGAAATGGCTGCTTACATGAGGTCACAGCAGATATAATCAAGCTGTTGGGGGAGATAGTGGAGAAATGGCTGCTCACATGAGGTCACAGCAGATATGATCAAGCTGTTGGGGGAGATCGGGGAGAAATGGCTGCTCACATGAGGTCACAGCAGATATGATCAAGCTGTTGGGGAAGATAGCGGAGAAATGGCTGCTCACATGAGGTCACAGCAGATATGATCAAGCTGTTGGGGGAGATAGGGGAGAAATGGCTGCTCACATGAGGTCACAGCAGATATGATCAAGCTGTTGGGGGAGATAGCGGAGAAATGGCTGCTCACATGAGGTCACAGCAGAGATGATCAAGCTGTTGGGGGAGATAGCAGAGAAATGGCTGCTCACATGAGGTCACAGCAGATATGATGAAGCTGTTGGGGGATATAGGGGAGAAATGGCTGCTCACATGAGGTCACAGCAGATATGATCAAGCTGTTGGGGGAGATAGGGGAGAAATGGTTGCTCACATGAGGTCACAGCAGATATGATCAAGCTGTTGAGGGAGATAGGGGAGAAAGGGCTCCTGAAGGTACTCAAACCAATGTAGAGTGAAAAATGTATCCCAGATGACTGAAGAATAAGCACACTAGTGCCACTGTACAAGAACAAAGGGGACATGCAGAACTGTGGCAGGACAGAGGAATCAAACTCCTGTCAGATTGCATAAAAATTCTGGAGAATTTTGCTGTTAATGAATACTCAGAGCAGTATAAAGTAAGATGGCCAGTTGGGATTCAAATCAAGATGCAGCACAACTGACTCGATGTTTGCAGTGAGACAAATAATTTATAAGAAGCTACAGATGAGGAAAGAGTGCAACTAGGCATTCCTAGACTTGGAGAAAACATATGACAAGGTCCCAAGAAAGCAGATTTGGCAATCCTGTGGTGGATCAAAGCCCCAAAAACAATGGCAGAATTAGTGCAGGCTATGTGCAAGGACCCAATGACTCAAGTATGAACAGTGTTTGATCTCACAGAGGGATTCCCAGTGGGAGTGGGTGGGCATCAGGGTTCAGCTCTGAGCTCACTACTCTTCATCCTGGGGATGGACTACATCAGTAGAAAGAGTGGTGGGGACAGATCAACAAAGCTGCTGTATGCAGATGATGTGGCATTACAGGCAGACTCTGAGCAAGAACTTTAGCAACGGATAGGGGAATAGAATGCAAAACTGAAAACACATGAGAGTGCAGATGAGACAGTTGTAATGACAGCGAATGGGGAAAAGAGAACCTGAACATTTTGATAGAAGGGAAAATAGTGGGACAGGTTAACAGCTTCAAGTATCTGTAAGGGGTAGTTGAGGAGAAGGGAAGTATGAATGAAGAGGTCAAAGCTAGAATCAGAGGGGCTGTAGCCAACTGCCATAGAGTTTCAGGGAAAGTGCATGACAGAAGAATGCAAAAGAGGCTGATGATTAAGGTGTACAAAACAGTAGTTCAACCAGTACTACTATATGGTACAGAAACCTGGACAGTAAAGCCAACCAAATGAGGAAGCTAGAAGTGATGGAGATGAAGTGACTGAGAAAGGTGGTAGGATGCACAGTGTGGGGCAAATTTAGAAATGAGAACACCAGAGCAGAAGCCAAAGTAGCCCAAATGCAGACAAGGTCAAATAGAACATCTTATTTATTTATTTGTTTATTTCTTTAACATTTGTTTACTGGGAAAGTCAGAGAGCAACAGAGACGATTTTCAGCCAAGGCCCTGGGAGAAGTGCTCCAGACATGTGTCTTTGGAAGATTACAGTGGTTTGGGCACATGTGCAGAAAAGCAGAAGATAACCTTGTGAAGATTTTGGACAGACAGGAAGAAGGCAAAAGGAAACAAGGGAGTCCAGCAAAGAGACAATGGATTGTGTGAGAGAAGACTTGCAGCAGTCAGGCATGACTTTTGAAGAAGATACGAGAGTGGCATTGAATTCAGAGAGATGGTGACATCTGACATGAGACCCTGACCCCTTGTATAAAATGGGGAAAGAGGGACTGATAATGATGACAATGTGTGGGATGCTCCATACCATGCCAAATAGATGTTATATAAGATGCTGCCCATATCAAAAATGATGCTGCATCCATGCTTGTACTGCTGACATATGTTGAGTCAGTGAGCCCTTGGGTGGTGATGTCATGAATTTTCCCCATTGCTGTATGGGATGCATTCACTTGTGCATTCTGGGTATCTTGACACACAAGCAGCACCATTACTGCCATGCTTTGGCTTGCTTCACAGCTGCTATTAACATCCTTATGTTGTGTGACATACACTAAGTTGTAGCCTCATAAACATGGCTTGTTGCATGCTGTAGTGTACTTGCACTACATTGGTCTTATGTGCGCCAACATTCAGGGTGCATGTTGCCCGTATGCTACAAGTGCCCATCATTTGAGAAATGTGGCATGCTCATGCATATTGACAGCCTTATGCTGTACACATCCCCAAGTTCTGTTATAGTAGACTGCTGGTGCCTTCTCATTGACTTGACTGCTATCACAGTATAGGCTATGTAGTCCATTGTGGGGTTTAGACATATCCATTGATGAGCTGTTTTATGATGGCTATTTGGACATGCCATATTTAGTCATTCTTGAGACACATGGGACAGAACAGGAGGTGAAGGCCAGTTATTGTTGCCATCCTTTCTGCTCTGTTTTTTGCTTGACATCTGTTATATGGCTGTTGCATATGGCATTTGTATGCTGGTACATGTATGTATCGCATACTGTCATATTGTCCATTCTGTCTTTTATTTTGCAGAATACGGTGGTCCATAAGAAACTGCTCAGGGAGGTGCATCATGAGATGAGGCAGCTATGAAGCAGGCAATATAATTCCTTTGCCAAGATATCATTACACTCAGGAGGGAGGTTGCACATATTAGCAAATGCCAGGCCAACAGGATGTAACAGAGAACCAACAGTCTTTCTTTCATTATGGCTGGATTGAGAAGATGGCATTGGCAATTTTCTCAAATGTTTGCAATGTGTCACCTACATTCATGGATATTCAGTGCAGCTGGGAGAGAGAGATGGCTCTTCAGTATCCAGTGTTGCTGAGGTTTTATGTGTTCATGACAGCAGTTGCTTGTCCACCTGAAAGGGTCTGAAGGCACTGTCGGGGGGAAATGAGATGTGACACATATGGGCATCCTATCTCTTGCCTGCATCCTCATAAGGGAGTAGGTCAGTACTCCTTTGAACCTTAGTGCCTGCTTATGGATCCCCATCCCATCTATCCTTGCACTAACCATTACACTGTGCTTATGGATCCACATCCCCACTATCCTTGCACTAACCATCATACTGTGCTTATGGATTCCCATCTCCATCATCCTTGCACTAACCATCACACTGTCCTTATGGATCCACATCCCCACTAGCCTTGCACTAACTATCACACTGTGCTTATGGATCCCCAGCCCCACTATCCTTGCACTAACCATTACACTGTGCTTATGGATCCCCATCCCCATCATCCTTGTACTAAACATCACACTGTGCTTATGGATCCCCATCCTCACTATCCTTGCACTAACCATCGCACTGTCCTTATGGATCCCCAGTCCCACTATCCTTGCACTAACCATTACACTGTGCTTATGGATCCCCACCCCCATCATCCTTGCACTAACCATTACACTGTGCTTATGGATCCCCATCCCCATCATCCTTGTACTAACCATTACACTGTGCTTATGGATCCCCATCCCCATCCCCATCATCCTTCTACTAACCATCACACTGTGCTTAGGGATCCCCATCCCCACCCCCATCATCCTTGCACTAACCATTACACTGTGCTTAGGGATCCCCATCCCCACCATCCTTGTACTAACCATCATACTGTGCTTATGGATCCCCATCTCCATCATCCTTGCACTAACCATCACACTGTGCTTATGGATCCCCATCCCCACTATCCTTGCACTAACCATCACACTGTGCTTATGGATCCCCATTCCCATCATCCTTGCACTAACCATCACACTGTGCTTATGGATCTCCATCCCCATCATCCTTGCACTAATCATCACACTGGACTTCCCACACTGGACCATATCACCATGCTGGTTGTGGCTGGCCAACAATCATTGGCTGAGAGCATTGCACCAGTAAGGTTGAATGCCAAAAGGGGGTAGCAACTTTAACTTCAGAGACTCATAATGGTGAGTCCTGCAACAGTGAGACTGAATGTGCAAAAATGAGAACTTTGGTATTCTAAATCTGAACATGTATCAGAATATTCACTTTTCTCTGAGGTTTAGCAATCTTCTGAGTAAATACACATGCACACACTCACACACACACACACACACACACATATATATATATATATATATATATATATATATATATATATATATATATATATATATAAGGGTTGAGAGAGTGCTGGGGCTTGCCTTTCTGCAAAAAAAAAAAAAATGTTAAAGGAGTTATGATAGAGATCCTGAACTGGGAACATTGATGACGAGGCGGCATTAGTGGCACCATAGAAAATTTGTCATGTTGTTGTGGTACTGGCATTTTTGTGTTTTGATGTTTTGTTAATTGTTTTTTTTTTGCCTTTTTTAAAGTACCATTATTTTGTGAGAATAAAAAATCTGGTAAGAAGATGTCCAGCTTCTGTAGCAGCTAGACTAATGTAAATTGAATTAGGGCTAACTGGCAGATAAAACTTTCCCAGGCTGATGGAACCACCCCACCAACACCACCACCAGATTCCCATCTTGCACTGTGCACATCCTGTCTCGCTCAGTGTTCACTGGGATTCTTTCACATTGATCAAAACATGCAGATCAGGAATGAGGTTTAAGAGGTAGGATTTGAATGAGCCATATAATGCTTAACTGACAATGACTGGATAGATTATAAGTGATATATAATGTTTGCAACTACAGTTGTTTCAGTGGTGTCTGTGATGTATACTGTTTGCACCTAAAGTGGTGTCATGTTTGTTTTTCATTTGTATAAAGGTAAGATTGTCTATGTCATGTGTGAAAATTTAATAAAGATGTTTGTTGGAAAAAAAATAATGGTCCCAGGTAAATATTCACTGTTTTTCTTTTACTCGCTTTTTGAGCTATCCTTTTCTCCAAGTCTAGTAATTTTTTCTGTCAAACTCCAGTTTTTTAAGTTTCTTAGGTTGAACTTATGCCCATTTCAAATGTGAAAAACATCCAAATTTAATCTCATAAATGTGCCTGCAGCAGGAATACCCCAATTACCAGAAGGCACACACAATACGTTTACATATTTGGGAGAAACTTACAATTTCAAAATGGGCCCCTTTGTAGGGATACAAAGATGTTCATTCCATTCAACTATGTGAAAAGTCTCTTTTGGCTCAGTCTGAGTCTGCCAAGCTCTCAGGCTTCTAATCTCCCTTTACCTCTTAAAACATGTAATCCCCAAAACAGTAACCATCCTCTTCCTCCTCCCTTCCTGTAGCTAAGATGAAATGGCTCATTCCTTCTCATGTTAGGTCTCTGCTTTTCATTCTTCTATGTCTAAACTAGTTCCTAAAATAGTTGTCAAGACAGAGAACAGTTTGTACAAGACTGTGGAGCTGACAGCAACAGTAGATGTTGAGTTTAAAGCTGAAGGGACTTTTGTTCAGCAGGGATCTTCATGTCTAGATACACCCAGTTCTAACCCTTCACTTCCCTTCCCTGGCATCGATTATAGCAGGCTGACAGTGATTAGTGTCTGGTTTCAGGGTTGAAATTTTCTGCTTCCTCTATAACCCCTTCCAGTTCCAGGACTCTTTTGGGATGCCCTTTTGCCTCAGGTCAACATTGCATGTTCCAATGCTTTAATAACTACTGACACATTTTTTTCTTCCCAACATCTCATTTTGATGATAGCACCAATTCCTGTGCTACCAACTTTGGCACTAGGCTCCATTTCAATTCAGTATTGGTAACACTGGTAATCCCACAGGTTCTTGTGAGCTCCTAGCACTGTTCCAACCAATGCCTGTGCTGCCAATGCTAATGCTGTTGGTTTCAATGCTTAATACTGGTTCTCTGGTAATGATGATAGTGTTAATACTTCTTCTTTTGGCTTTTCCCGGTTAGGGGTTGCCACAGCGGATCACTTGTCCCCTTATGACTGGCAGTGGAGTTTTATGGCGTTGAGTTGCCAGCCCAGCGCCCATCCTTCCACAGAAGGCACACACACGTGCACACTCACACCTAGGGCCAATTTAGAGTGTCCAGTTCACCTACAGCATGTCTTTGGGATGTGGGAGGAAACCAGAGCACCCGGAGGAAACCCACACGACCACAGGGATGACATGCAGACTCTGCACAGAAGGCACACCAGCCAAGGATTGAACCGGAAAACCTCTTGCTGTGAGGCGGCAACGCTGACCACTGCACCACTGTGGCTGCCCATGGTGTTGATACTGATACTGGCTTATTTAATATGGTGGCTTTCAGCATTAATGATCTTGATGATGACCCCTTAGATTCTGGTATTGTCCCTTGTGTTCAGATCAGTAGATGTCATCCAATGGAGCCCTTTAGCACTGATTTCAGTGTCATCCACATTTCCAGAAGTGGTGCTTGCATCAGATGTGTCTTTTGCTGAGCACAGGGGTTCCTGGCCTTACCCCAGCAACAGGAGAGAAGGTCCTTAGGCCTTGAGAAACCTACTCAGCAGCAGTCCACTTTCAAAATCATTGCTTTCTTTTCTAAGTCTCCTCCACCAAAAAGTCTTTGTAAGGCAATATATAAAACTGAATTCATAGAACCACCTATACAATACTCTGTTGAAGACCTACAGTAGATGAGGACAAGAGGGCAAAAATCCTGGGCTCCACAGATTTGACTGCAAATTTGGGAACTATCTTGAACAAAGTATCAGCCCAAGGGTTGGCCTATTGATCCAGTACCCTTCCTACCTTCCCAATGACATAGGCTCTGGTAGCCTGCAGAGTTTCTTGATGGTTCACCCCAGTGAATATCTTAAAAGATGCCACCAAGATTGCATGGGAAAACCTGGACACAGTGGCCCTAATACAAAAGATGTCTGTCGGCATGTTTCAGCCTTCATGGGAGTAGGCTACTTGGTTTTGTTTTTTCACTAGTGGTCACTAAAAGAGCTCCTAGTCATCAGAGCCCTGCAATTCATCCTCCAGATAACAAATCTAAATGGTTATACAGGTTCAGTAAGCATATTAAGATGTCTGATACATTGTCCTTGCAGGTGATAAACTAAGCTTTTCATATGGTATATTTCCAGTGGGATCTTTCCAATGAAATACACCCTACCGTTGTAGGGTTGCTGGATGGTTCATCAAAACAGCAATTATTATCCAAAGCCATGACCACCTCCAACATGAGCAACATCCTGGTACAGGCAAGTTACAGTGTTGAAGAGAATCTGCTAGAACCACAGGATGTGGCATAACTGTTTGCCAGCACATTGACGACAGACTACCAAGAACACCAAAGCAGTTTTCATTGGTTCCACATTCTCTTTCTCCAGACAATTTTTAGCTAAGGTGTTCATCAGGACCAAGAGTATATGGAAAACTGGATAAAACCCAAAACAGCTGTCAGCATAAAAACTCTACCATCCACAATGTATCTTTTCCAGTATCTAGTGGAGTCAATCTCACATGTTGTTTTTTCACAGCACACATATAATGCTTCATAAAGAGACACTTGGATGAAACCAACACCTGATATAACTTTCAGCAAAGTTGTGGGCCCAGAAGCAGGACTTTTCAGCTCATCCCAGAAGATTGTAGCCCGTCTGTGGGTGGCCAGCAGCAGTCTCAATACCTTGCCTGACTGCCACACTCTCAAATCTCTCAGGAGTCACTGTCCCTTCATCAATCACCATGAGCCAAAGATTACAAATGAAAGAGAGATATGGACACACATATTCAAAGAGCATATAATTTTCTCTGTGGCTCTTTCTATTCTCCACTTGTTACCCTTGCCTGACATACTGCCTTATAAAAGAATGTGGCAAGGAGGAACAGATTCAGTGTCCCAAAAACAATGGCTACCCAAGAGGCCCTACCAGACCAGAAAGGATTAGAATATTATTCCAGGTTCATTTCCATGATCAGAAAAACAAAATACATCAAGACAATAATGGACCGCTGTGGACTAAGCACTCTTACCTCAGGACATGCCTTTGAAATGGCCCCAGCATTGTTGTTATCTGTGTCTAAATGAGACTAGATGTGTTTTTTAGACCTCCAAGCTTCCTATTCTCATAAATATCAACAAGGAATCTTGGAGGTACTTGTATAACCAGGTAAAAGCCACTTATTATCAGTTATCAGTAACCACTTCTAGACGCTTCCTTTCAGTTTCACCTTATCCCCAGGGTTGATAATAAAATGCCTATCCGTAGTGCAGGCACCAAAGGAAGTATGAGCAGTTCTCGTCACGCACTGCCAGGAATCTTTTCCCCAGGGAGTTATTCCTCTACAATCGGACAACATGCCAGTGCTATGAGTCTATATTAAATTAGTGAATGCTTAAAAAAGTGAACGCTGATTTATTGACCCCATGTAAGTGAAAGCTTACAATCCTGAACACTTAGAACAGTGATTTTTTTCCAAGGGGAAAAAATCACTATTCCACAAAAGAAAAAAAAAACTTTAAAACATTAGATAAAGTGAGGGGCATCACCCCCCACACCCCCCTACTTAAATATACCAACTCCGAGATCAAACTACAGTGATGAAAATGGCAAAGTAATGGAGGTGGCCAAACGATTTCTTTCCCAGGGAAAGAAATCTCTTATATGTTGTTTCAGTATTTTGCCGTTTTGTGCTTTCAAGTTCGATCAAGACGTATTCGAAAGAATGCATCTTCGATCATATAATAGGAACCCAGTGCTACATCTTTAATGTACATTATCAATGGGGAGACCAGATCTTACTTTTTATGTCAGGAAACAGTGGACATTTCACAGTGGGTCATCAAAATCTACCACTTCCTCATCACCAGTCACATTCCAGAGTAAACCATTTCCCTTAATGACAGACTATGTCACTGTCTATTGATGTGATATATATGGTCCCACAGCTACTTTGCTCATTGAAAATTGTTCTTTTATGGGGAAAACTGTAAAGGTGGCCTGTTCACATCTCCCATCCATGCAAAAAGCAGGCAAAGAACTATGTTTACCTAAATCCCTCCTCTAGGGAGGCAGACAAGGTGTGCTCTAATCTACAAATGTGCCCAGAATTCGACTGCAATTTTCCCATTTACATTGAATGTGTGGTTCATTCAAAAAGACAAACTCCACAGAGCCACAGTCATTCTCATTGCCCCTTTTTGGTTCCATCAGACGTGCATCCCCCTCTTCATTAATATGTATCTTCTGAGAAGCCTTTACGTCTATGCCTAAGCAAAACTCTCCTAATCCACCCCTTAGCAGACCTCAACCAAACATCCTTTCATTCACAGTTACACTTTAGAGTCTCCATTTCCAGTAATCGATCATCACATCTCTTCTTCTTCACAAAACCTTCTAATAGTCAAACATCTAAAGATGAATCATCCTTTTTCTCTATTTGTGCATCTTAGATCCCTGTTCTCATCCTACCCTTTCAGTATTGGACTATGTTAATATGATCTTCAATTCTGGGATCTGTTATTTTTCCATCAAAGTCCATCATGTAGCTGCCTCCAGTTCTCATCTAGGAATAGGGTCTTCTTCCTGGGCCATAATTAAGGTGTGCAAGGCCTTTCTGAAGTAAACCTTCCTCCAAAGATCTCCTGTACAGGATCCATTTCCAGCTTTTTATTTGTATTTTCCCTTCCTCCGTTTGAACTGTTCTCTTTTATGGAGCTGTGATATCTGTCTTCAAAACACTTTTTCAGGTAGTCACTTCTGTGTGGGCACTCTCTGAGTTATCTCATGTAAGCCAGTGTATTTGTTTTTCCTTTTTTTTTATACAGATAGGTTTTCACTTAGAGCTTATAATGGACAGGGGTTATGGCTTCTAACTCCTGAACTGCTGCCTTCGATTTTTGATGTGACCCAGAACCAAAAATATGAGGATAGATTTCTACTAATGTCACTCCTTAAAATACAAAGGGTGATTGGCCTTAAGGGTATATGGTAAATTTGCACTGCTGCATCGGGTGAAAGCCAAGTTCGGCAGCATCAAAATAAATTTTATACTACACAGTTACAAATCAGAGTTATAATCATTGGCTCCCCAGGTTTTCATCCATCTTAAATTGAGCCCTGAGAGTTTCAGTGCAATCTTACCAATTGTAATTGAAACTTGACCAAAAGTATTTTATGTGTGTGTGTGTGTGTGTGTGTGTGTGTGTGTGTGTGTGTGTGTGTGTGTGTGTGTGTGTGTGTGTGTGTATTATGTTTCTGACACATTAGATACAATGAGATTTAAATCAAATGTCAGTATTTTCGTATAAATATAATGGTCTTAGATAAATCAACATCTACCCATATATATTTATATTGATCAATCTATCAATGTATATACAGAGAGAAGGAGAGTGACTTTTAACCAGAAAAGACAATGCCCAAAGCATATAATTAATGCTATATAATGTGTGTACGTGTGTGTGTGTGTGTGTGTGTGTGTGTGTGTGTGTGTGTGTGTGTGTGTGTGTGTGTCTGTGTCTGTGTGTGTGTGTGTGTGTGTGTGTGTGTGTGTGTGTGTGTGTGTGTGTGTGTGTGCATATATATATATGTATATATATATATATATATATATATATATATATATTTATAGGGAGAGAGAGAGAGATACGGGTCTACTTCAAAGTATCGAATTACCACTTCATCGAATCCCACATCATCAAAACGCATCAACAAAACTGCAGAGCATCGAACTCCCAGAACATTGAAAACTTTCCATGGGAAAAGAACCACTTGGCCACCATTGTGAACATTGCCCTTTCCCACTGTAGTGCGAACTTGGAGTTGGTATATTTAATTAGAGGGCCCCCCCCCCCACATCAGTGGGTATGATTTGATTTGTGTTTTTTTTATGTTGGGTTAGTGGTTGTTTTCCCGGGGTTAGTTTTTGATGTTTTGGGTGTTTGATGTTCTGCAGTTTCGGCAATGTCATCTTGATGATGTGGGATTCGTCAAAGTGGTAATTCGATACTTTTAAGTAGGTGTGTGTGTGTGTGTGTGTGTGTGTGTGTGTGTGTGTGTGTGTGTGTGTGTGTGTATTCCTCTTAGCACAGTAGGTAGCACATCAGTCTCATAATCTGAACATCATGAGTTTGATCCTCACACAGAGAATTTTCAACTTTGTGGGTGGGTTTGGCATAATAGTTAATGGTCTTCACTTCATACACACATGGTACAGAGTTTGATTCTGACCTTGAATTGTTGGTTAGGTTTAAAATGGCCCTTCAGGGCAGTTAGCCTAGTAATCACCTATGAACATATATATACATATATAGATATATATGTGTGTGTGTCAAACAACACAACACCAGCACCATATATTATAGTCTACATACTTTATTAGCCAACAATTCATGCTTTTGTTTATATAGATAGATAGATAAATATATAGCTATGTAGACGTGTGTGTGTGTGTGTGTGTGTGTGTGTGTGTGTGTGTGTGTGTGTGTGTATGTGTGTGAGTGTATGTTTGGAGTTGCACTCTGTTTTCAGAATGGGGATAAGTAGTGGGGATACAACACCGACTCCCAACTTCCCAAATTTTAAGGTACTCTGCCACCAGTTTGCCAAAACTAATAAGTGACAACACATCTTGCTATTTACCCTTAAAATAAGCTTGACTTTAAATATTTCAATGGTGGCAATAGCTGAAGCAGTATCACTTTACAGTGGGTGGATATCCTACAGTTTATTTTACCAGAAAAATGTATAAACTACCTTAAACAATAAATAAACAATTATCCGCAAGCATTCAAAGTTAAATAGCAAAATTATTATATGAAATAATTAAATTATACATTTATTTTTCAAGTAAGTATGCAAACTTTGAATGGCATTCACTAGAAAGGGAAAATAAATCCTTCACAGGAATAGTTAATGGTCAGAAAAAATCTAACTTTTAAATTAAAATATGTTTGCTTCTGACATAAGACAATGTGTGTTATCTCTATCTTGGGCTTTTAAGTCCAAAATTGAAATATTCAATGTCCGTAGAAGAAGTAAATCTGTCCAGATGGTGTCCAGTAGTAACTATTAACTGGCTTGGATTAATATATAGTCTCTGTATCAGTTCCCAAGCAGGATTCCTTGTGGCTTTAGTTTGAATTCAGAAGTTGTCTTTCCTGTTTTCGGAGTTGGGCAAGCAAGTAAGCCACTCTTTAAACAAGGAAATCATCTTTTGGCCGCATCTTTCAAATTGAGCAGAATGTAATACTACATACATTTACATAATGAAGAAAAACACAAAACTTAGTTAAGCTGCAGTGAATTTTCACTGTAGTAAATGCAGCTAAAAACCACTTTACACATTTTTCTTTACATATACATCTTGAAAAAGTACAATGCAACCTTTTTTCACTTTTTATTCTTTTTAAGAATCATTTATAGATTTTAATTTAATACAACTCCAGTAGAGAGTTTACTTTTAATTAATTTCCCTTTAAATGGCAGTTAACCTTTTTAAAATTACACCATTTGATCTCACAGAGCTAACCACTCTTGCATGCCCAAATATGCAAGAAAATCTAGAAGATCTAGGATTTTTGCTAATGTTTACATAGATGTTTTTATACCCCAAGTAGACTCCGAGAAGTTTTCATCAGGTAGACAGTAAATGTTGGAAGTGTGATGGGCAAGAAAGAGGTAACTGGGAACATATTTTCTGGGAGTGTGATGAGTTGGCAGACTTTAAGGATTCCCTGTGGGATGCAATGTCAGAGATGCAAGGTGAGCAGATTGGTGTGATTAGGGAAATGATTTTTCTGAGCTATGATACAGAATTGGAATTGCCTATACATGGTAAGGCCTTGTTGTGTCAAATTATGGTGGCTGCCAAAAAAGCGGTTACTATAAAATGAATATCAAATTCTAAACCAATTACACTAGAAGTAGTGAATATAGTAACAGAGGTAAAACAGCTCGAACTGAGATCTTTAGAAAAAGGTAAGAGCAAACTACATAGGTAAGTATGCAATGCTCACTTATTTTATGTATAATACTGTGCTGTGCATTTTATAACTATACTGCATGAGTAAAACTACATTCTGTGGTCTGAAGTGTTTTGACTTTATTTGATGTATATTACAAACCCTACTGCTTTCTGTATGTGCATCTACAAGCTGTGTGACATTCCAGTCGTTAGTATATTGGAGCTGTTCTGCCATACCCTGTATGTGTATAGTGTGCCCATGTACACAATTTTTGTCAAGGTGGCAGGGGTACAGCATGCCAAGATTTCACATTATGTGTCAGTACTTTTGTTATAGCATGCCTGTGTCTGTGTTTCCTTCCAATATGTTTTCCCCCTTTGTTGGGCTGTTCCTTTACAAGTGTACAGTAGCAGAAATGTAGGCAAACCTGCCACCATGTGGTCCATTTATGGTTGCAAATACCTACAGATGTATGTAACTTCACATTCATTTCATGTTTGTGTGGTGTTTACAGTGTTGTTATATGATCAATCCCGCTCCACTCATACTTGCAGGTTTTGCTTCTCATGGCATGTTTGTGTGGGTAGATACGTTTGGTGGTGATTCATAGGGTTTTTCTACAGACCTTGTACGTGTTGGGCACTTTCATGTTAATTATATTCATGAAACAAGTGTGTTGAACTACTCATTGTATACATTCTGCATTAGTTTTCTGCCATGCTAATGGTGTACTTCACAAACATATGAGGTGGTTCTTTATTATCTCTTGCATGTCTCTGATTGGTGGTGGAATAAATTTCCCTAGAAAATGTTCGGTGTCTGAACTCCAGCACATATCCATCAGTTTCTAAAATTGTGGAGGCAGTATTTCATATGAAACAAAATCCCCACCCTCAGAAAAAACAAAATATATGAAAAGTTAAATCACATTTCCAAAACATTTAAATCAGCACATAATGAAACCAGGTAATCAATTATGGAGGAAGGTATAATTGTAACAGAAAATATGCAAAGATAACAAGGCTAAAAATGTATATGATGTGGAAAGTGACACATCAGACGAGTCACAAATGAACAGTGATAGACATAATCTATGAATTAAATAGGAAATGCAAGCCGGAAGTGACATCTATAATAAGAAAATTGTGAAATGTTAAACTGAAAATGCGTATTGATTCAGAAATATGTTATTATTGTTAATACTCTAAAAACACTGGTGTGTCCCACAGCAACAAAGATATGTGTCACTAATTCTGACATAGCAATTCCATTAAAGGAATGATATACAACCGAAACACAAATGGATAAAACTGCACAGACTGGTGTGTGTGTGTGTGTGTGTGTGTATATCTGTGTGTTTTGAATAGTCCAGTTTCAACTTTGTGTATCTCAATGCAGCAATCTATTTAGTCTCTTACAAATCATAAATACCATTAATAGCAATGCTAATGTAAATATGAGGTTAGACAAACTGTAACATGAATCCAAAGTTCAGTATGAAAGAGAAAGAAAAAACTATGGCAAACTGTGTGTTTCAAGTCCTCTTCTATCCACACAACAAGGGCTTGTGAGAGGCATGCTACAGCATACCTCTCAAGTGTACCTTATTATGAGGAACATTTCCCATTTTCAGTCTTAAAATGTTTATGTTCAACATTGTTCCTCATTGTTAGAGTTTCTTACACATTCACTGTTAAGAATTTTTAAGAGATTGCTATGTAAAACAATGCTTAATTATATGAATTCATCAAAAACCATGTTAATTAAGTATAAAATAATACATTTAACTATAATGGGAGCTTCCTAATTGAAGCTGTTAGTAAGCTTTTAATAAGTGTTCCACATTTTGCCAATTTGTTCCACATTATGATAGGATGTGTTCCACATTTTGGTGATAGAAAGTTGAGAACTATGTGTTATAGGATAGAGAAAAGTGTGCTACTGAGTCAAGAGACTTGTTTCTACTGGCTGGCCAGTGTAGTTATTGTATACTTCCACTGAGAAAGAAGTAGCATGTCTAATACACAAAACTATGACTGCTAGTGATCCCACTTTGGATATGCAATGCTACTGGCTGTTACTGTAAGAGTGCTTACAAAAGAATGATAACATCTAACATGAGACCAGACTGCTATTGGGAATGAGTCATTGTTCTTTTGTCAGTGAGGATTTGTGAAGCATTAGTAAGACAAACAACAAGTAAAATAACATTGTACTCTTACCTTTGATTTTTCAATTAATTTCCAGAAGAGATCACATGTCTGGGCAATGAATCTAAAGTGGAAGGGCATTTTTTGCTTAAAATTGTTTGCCTTCCTAACCTCCATATCTGCCAACCATCTGGCAGATTTCCACTACATGTTCTCTACTGGATGTGGTACAGCCATTACACAAGCACCAATAAGAGGTGTTTCTAAACGTTTCTCTACAGTTCTCTACCACATGTAAGTGGTGGGGTGGTGCAAGGGATTGCCACTCACTTTCACATGTGATTTTGCCCCAGTAGCCCTACACCCTTGAAAGTAGACATGCTCCATCCTCTTGAAACCAGAAACATCCATCTCTAGTCTGCATTAAGGATTGTAGGTGGACTTGCATGTCCAGGGGAACATCCTCAACCCTCTCACTTGTGAGGTTATCATAGACTTTTAGATCTAACATTAGGGTTGTATAAGGAGTTTAATTAATTTACATAAATCAAAACATTTTTTCAAATAATGTTTTTAAAGGATGATGGTTTATTAGGGAAGTTGATGAAGCTTTACATGTATCTAGTTTTGTTTTTTTTTTGGAATGTAAGGGGTGTATAGTTGTATATTGAGTTTTTAGACTTTTAACATGTTTTATAATGGAATGTATTTTTAAAGAAATGGGCAGGTATTTATTAATTAGAGGGGTGTGGAACTATCATGTGACTGGTTTGGAGTATTTAATGAGCCACAATTGCAATACAAAGTATCACATTCTCTGGAGAAGCTCGGTAATAACCGAGCAAAAGCACTTGGATTTATTTTGTTGGTGTTCGTTTCTGTACTTTTGAAGAATAAAGCTTGGCTTTTAACTCATTTCGAGTCAAAATTTGTATTGGAGAGATCCGGGTCCTGTGGCTTGTGGCATTTATGGTTCTTGGCTTTGGTTCGTTTATCTACTGATTTCTTGAGTTATCATAGTCTTCCTCATCATTTTTCTCACTCCCCTGCTAGCTGCCCCCGTGTCTGGGTCACTAATCAAACAGGGATTAGCACAGTCACTGTTAGAGCTTCAACCATCTGTGCCACAAAGCAGGCAGACCAGAAGTGAGTTCTTGGCGAAGTGTACTTATACCATTCTTTATCCATGTGAGTTTTATTTCTCTGTTATCTAGGATGTACGAGCACTTTGAAAGCTACCTTGCCAAACAAAATTCATTCAATAAACATGAAAGAAAGGAGGAGACAATTTATAACAAATAAAAAAGGAAAAAATATCATTGATTAAGTAAAAGTATAGAAGTGCTGTTATTAACACCGGTGGCTGTTACACCCATTTCTTAACGTCATGGAATATCAAACTGTAAAATTAATTTTTTTAAATGGTTTTAGTTTTACAGGAACAGTAGTGTTACTGTCATAGTATGCAGCAATTACTGCATCTGTTCCCTCCGGTGAATGTTGAAAGTGCAATAATAAATTATTTTATATTGTTTTCTAGAGTTGGTCAAGTTACTGTGAGAGCTCTTTCAACTGCTGACCTCAATACTAAGTCATATGGTACATCCACAACTTAATTTAATTGTTTTTTTTAACCTGCCAATACACTACAAAACATTATGAGTGGTCATATGATCATTACAGGATTTTTTTATGTTTTTCTGTTGATGTAAAATTGCTCCATTATGAATGCTTGAGACATCTAAACTCATATTATAGTGGCTTGGCAACTATTACTCACAACTAATGCCTCAGTACACAAATGCCCTTGCCTCAGTACACAAATGCCCTTTCCCTATGAGCTTCTGAAGTACAAGTCAAGGATAACCCAGCTCATCAAGATAAACTGCCCAATGAGTCAAACCTAACACAAAAATTTGAAATAAGCATTTTTACATGGTAACAAGCCCCCTGCATGTTGAGACTACCCCCCCCCCCCACACACACACACATTTAGAGATATTAACTTCATAGTTGCACAACCATGGCAACAAGGGAAAAACAAAACATAAAAAAAACTGCTGGCACTCATTTAAAAACTACATCAGCAGTGGTTTACTATGGGAAGGAGTGGTGGGGTAAATTCAGATTAAGGTGCTCTAACTTGACAGGTTCTCATTTTTCAGTAGGACATCAAGGAAATGTAGATTATTGATTGACTGATTGATTGAGTGATTGATTGAACATTTGTTTACTGGAAAAGCACAACTGGGACAAAGCCCATTTTTAGTGGAGGCCCAGGGAGAAATGCTCAAGATGCATTTCTTTGGAATGTGGGAGGAAACCCACGCAAAAGCAGGGAGGACAAGCAGACTCCACAAAGAAGGTATCCCAGCTGAGAATCAACCTCTAGCTGTGAGGTGACATCTCTAACCTCTGCACCACTGCACCACCCATATACCCAGATTAACCCATAAATATCTAGAACATGTTTAATTGAGCATGTCACATTACAAACAATAGGAACAATGTAAAAAAATAGTAACAAACATTTTTGTAAATGAGGCAAGCACCTGCACCCTCTTCTTGCACTTTATAATTATTACTCTCAGGTTGCTGCACCCTGGAGAAAGAGTGCTCATTGACAGGCAGTGCAATATCTGTCTCGGTCATTCTCTGTGCGGCTTTCAGCTCGTAGGAATTAGAATACATTATATTATGACCAGCAGTAGCATAATGCTACTACATGGGTCAGCAACAGCATGTCTGCAAAGCCACTTCAAACTATTGTTCTTCAGCCACAGTGATATGAACATCTGTGGCACAAACACGTGGCAGCAAGCTTTGTAAACTATCAGACATGATGAGTCAGTCAATCATCATGGCACATTTAATCAGTTAATCAGTAAATCAACAAGTTGGTTCTAGTTATACCATCTCAAGAAGAAAAATGAAACATCCTGACTGGCCTCCTAATCTTAAAATTCTTGTAGCACAGATTTTCCTTATTATCTGCAGTAAAGGATCACTGGGAAAATTACTAGTATGCTAGATATATTTAGCAGTCTGTCTTTTTTTCCCCAAGATGTGCAAAGCATTTGAAAATCAAGCTCAAAAACATGTGCAATGTAAAACGTTCCAGCACTTCACCAGACTAGACGCTCCATTATGTTAGACCCTACACCACCTTAAGTATCTCACACCTCAAGATGAACAGATAGGTCTATATTATATTACTGTAGAAATACATACAATATAATAA
Organism: Protopterus annectens; assembly: GCF_019279795.1. Classification (NCBI taxonomy): domain Eukaryota; kingdom Metazoa; phylum Chordata; order Ceratodontiformes; family Protopteridae; genus Protopterus; species Protopterus annectens. Next base: position 719,756,311 of record NC_056748.1, read on the forward strand.
AATAGATTGTTATGGTTTAGACCCCAGTAACCTTTAAGAAGTTGTTGGTTTACACATGACTCCCTCTAGCAATGATTGAGGTTGTTATGTATATATATCTTTAGACTAATGAAACTATTACTGTAAGATTTCTCTGTTTTCACTAAATGTGACTGCTGTGTATGAATATACTACTATTAATTAAGACTCACTGCATTTTGTATCTAAATATACTTTGTAAACGTTGTAGTTTTGTTGTTACATGTTATTCATATCTGTGGAGCTTTTCTTTCCGGGCCTCCACTGAAAATGGATCTGTGTCCAGTGGACTTTCTCTGTTAACAAATGTAAAATAAAATAATAAATAAATAAATAAATAAATAAATAAATAGTTACTTCATCAGCTGTTAGTGTCATATCAGAGGATTTCTGGTTGCCATCCTCACAAACCCATGTCAGAATATGATCAAAAGACCAGGATGCAGTAACCTTTGAATTGTATCCATTGTTTATTTTGTCTGTGCTTTTTAAATCTGTACTGAAAATAAATAAACTGGTAAAAAGAGACCATCCTCTTCTCCACCTAAATCTTTGAGTAAGTTTAGAAATGTTTTGCATTCTTGGCTTACAGTTGATGCTGTTACATTAGGGTTATGATGTTCAAATGTACTAATAACATCACTTTTGAATGTTGCTGCTGTACTGTATCAGAAACAAAACTTATTATTTTTGTAGTGTAAATACACTCACTCTAAACATACTATAATGTTGTCAGAACTTGGGGGATATAAATATTTTTATATGAGATAGCTCACTGCTTTACTACAGAAATAATATGACTGAATTTCATGGAAAAGAAGCTAGTTCTCAAGATATTGCAAAACTTTTAAAAAGTAAGTTGTAAATTGGAATATATCCACTTGCTCTTTCATTCTCAGATTAACCTAACTACAGGGCTCTGAGGAATTCAGCTTTGTTGCATCAATAGCTGAGCCATGACTCAGACTCAGATCAGATTAGTTGCTTGAATGTTAGAAGAGTCAAAGAAAGAAGGCGGGGATTATTGACCAGTGCCAAATCATAAATTCCAAGGAGAGGGAGGGAGGCAGTCTGGTCTGCTATAATGCTGACACCCAGACTAAAGATGGAGTAAAGCACGTAGCTTGTGGGATGGGAATATACACTCTTGGTAAGCTTGCAGGGAGCATGTGTGGTGGATATTCATAGTGCAGTAGGAGACAAAGCATAGCAGGATGTCATAGAAACAAGCATGTATGTCATCTGTTATGGCAGGGAACTTGGGTCATTAACCAGAAAATCTTAACTTCTGTCTTGATAATAGCCTCCCATAACTGGCTCTCATCCTAAGGAAAACAAATAAGCCAAAGAATCAAGAAAGCCAGGTGGGTGACAGGAAGTGGGGATAAAAGGCATGCAAAAAATCAGGAATGTGACACAGTTGAAGCATATTCCTGCAATGAATGGGCCGAAGACAGAGGAACGGATCTTGGCTCAGACTCCAGTCCATCGCAGACTACACACATGCACAGTTACAATTTGGGGGATTGCCCAATTCATTTATAGCATGTCTTTGGTGGTATGAAAGGAAACTGGAGGTCATGGCAAAAACCCACCGACATAATGAGAAGACATGTAGACTCTGCACGTAAGGCATTCCTGCTAAGAAATGGACTGGAGAACCAAGCACTTTGAGGCATAAGTGCTAACTGCTGCCCCACAGTTTTATCCTGCAATTCAGAATTTCTGCAAGGAAATAAATGAGCTGTAAATCAGGAGTAGGCATTTAAGATGATGTATGCAAAAATGCACAGTGTGTGAACAGAATTCAGACCATATGAATAGTCAGTTTAATAAGATGAGTGTTGCAAAGCGTCACCAGACGCTACAGTAACAAAAACACTATTTTCTTCAGATATATTTGAAGACATTTAAAAGAGAAATATGTCAGTATTGTACTTGCTTTTTTTGCAAACTGCTCCTTTATTCCTTGCATATTTTTATTTCAAAAGAGCCACAACTAAACATGCAGGTCAGTGGTGCCATGGTTTTCTGCAGTGACAATAGCTGTGTTGTATTCAGATATTTTGTAAGCAATAAACAACGGTTGGGATTTGAGATGCACAGTGTTTACCAAAAAGTGTTGGAATTAGAACAAAAGGTTGAAGCATGAGCGATCTAAACAAAATATGACTGGGTAGATATTGTTCAACCTACCACTAATTACTACTATTTTACTTTAGTAAATATTGTGTTTTTCCATGTAAAATCTGTTCTCTGTGATTGTTTTTCATTGCTTGCAGTGGTGTACATACTCAGAAAAGGCTTACAGTCATTTGCTCATATCACAGATGCTCAGAGTACAGGTACTTAAGTATAGCAGCTCAAGGGGCAGCTGCTACTTTGCCGTTGCTCATCCATGTGTCTTACAGTGCAAATTCCTTTCTGCTTTGTTTCTCTGATCACGGAACATCCTGGAAAAAGAGCAGCCGAGTGTTTTCATTGCCTGACAGAGAATACTCTTTCTTAGAAATTTGATGATCCTGGACTGAGAATAATAATGAAAGGGGGTGCCAATGGGCTTGTAACATGCCAAGCTTGAGAAAGCATTACAAGGGTTTGAGTACTCCGGTTGTTAATTGTTAGTAATTGTTACTTTTCAGTTCTGATATAGACCTGGATGTTTCAATGAGTCATAGTAGATTTCAAAAAGTAGTTCAGTTCAGTAGTAGTTCCAGTAGTGTGTTTTAATTTTACATGAATCCCACCTGCAGATGTATGCCTCTGTTTCTACATTCACTGTCACTTTCCGTTTATACATTGTGTACTTTGTAGGTGCATATCATCATTTTCTGATTATAGTTAAACAGATTGCACGGTATTCCTTCATTATCATTTTCTGTTTATACTTCCATAGCTTACATGTTTATATATACAGTATTTTATTTCATTTTTGTAAAACATTCCCAGTCCTGATTTTGTCAGTATAGTTTATGTACTCCCTAATATTTTAGTTCCATCTTTTGTGTTCCATTCTGGTTTCAAACAAATTGCTGAATTTCATGTAAGCTGATGGTTAATGTGAAAAAGGAAAATTGTGTTGCCTCCAGTTAGCAAGCTAATGTATGTGTGTGCAAGAGTTTTTCGTAAGTGGTGTTATTCTCTGTCTATATTTGCCAGCTGTTATAACAAAATGTTCCCTCATCATGTCAGTTTCTATACAGTCTGCTATGTGACTGTTTTACTGCTCTGATTTTAAACTGACTCTCTTCCCAGATGCTGTGCATTGCCTTATTTATTATTTGTATATCTTCATTAATGGATGACACATTCCAGACACTGCACACATTCTTTGGTTTACTTTATTTCCAAAATATTCATGGGAATTAGAAGTGGTATAAACCATAGAAAATACTGAGGTTGAGGTCATAGATCCTTTGTTTTGGTGATGCTATGTTTAGATGTCTGTCTTTGACTCCGTAGTTTGACATAAATATGCAGATATCAGTTTTGCTAAGTCACTGTTGTGAGACATCAGATGGCCCTACTGTTTTGTGTTACTTTGTTCAGTGGTTGAGTCTTCATTGCAGAAGGATTATAACATTTTTTTTTTCATTATGAGACTTCACCTCTATTTGGCTAACTAGCAGACACCATGGAATAATATCAGTATATTGCAAAACAGCAAGTCTCCACTGTTACTGACACAGCTGTCTTATTACAGGTCAGCTATATTAACCTAATTTCTGTGAAAGCTTATATATTTGTAGTTGTACTCAGGAAAAGAATATGAAAGGCTTCACTCCCAAATAAACCCTGAGAAGCAGAAGTATTGTTAATGTTGTTGAAAAATGATGCTGATGACCTGAAACAGAAAGCCACTGTTATCCCTCAGATTTTTTCTGCCAATGCAAATGGCTATTCTTACATTCTAACGAAATAATACCTAGTTAGCATAAGAATCCATTTTCTCTGCCTAAGCTGGGAGCATAGATTTCTTAAGTGATACACTTAGAGGTGCAGAGTACAGAAGTGAAGTATGACAGAAATAAACACTGATAAATGGGGAAATAGCTTACCAGTTGCCTTAACCCTGTCTTCTGACCCCTCATGTGAAGGCTTTCTGTGAAATAATTTGAAGTTAAACCTGATCTACACAATATGCATGTGAAACATGTTTACACATTTTATAAAAGTAGAAATACATAAATAAATGCATTTTTCAACTTTATAATCAACAATATAATTTTCCTCTATGATCTACTAAGACACAAGTGTTCTTCCTGCACTGTATTCCCTTTATTGGAGTGCCTTTCTAAACTTCAGCAATTGTGGCTCAGGATCATATTTTAACGTCAGGATGTTTAAATTCTGCACTCAGTACATGTAGTACTTAAAATAACATTGCTTTCTGATTCATTTCACCTGTCCACCACCTAGATGGTCTTCACTCAGCAGTGCTAAAGGTAGTCAAATAAAGTGCCACCTACTGCTGAGATTTATTATTGCAACTACTTGGTAATACTAGATTCCATTTCTAGCTGAGTACTGTGCCTTCTAACAATCTGAAGATGTTCCACAAGAGCTAGGTACCATCTACATAAACTCTGATCTGCAAATAAACAGAATTCTCTTGGCGCTGCCTTTTTGTTGTATATTGGTTCCATGTTAGGATTGTAAACGTGAGGATTTCAAATTCTACATGCTGTCAGAAACCAAAAATGTTGATGTGGAGTTTGAATTTCTGAGTTTATGTGAAGGCAAAGCCCCCAAAGCCCCATGTATATAAAATAACCAGCTCCATGGTTGCTGTACTGTACATAAGGAAGGCTTTCCCATGTAGCTACCTCCTTCCAAAACAGTGAATTTGCACATGCAGCAATATTTGAATGTTTGCATCCCAACCAGTGTGTACTGCTATCGCATTATGTTGTACGCCACACAGTAGCATGGAATGTACACATGTGACACTGGTAATGACTTTCTTAAATTAAATTTGCTTCCCCCTTTTGTTTCTTCCATATGGAAACTGTAAAATATTTACCATGAGAATGTTAGCTTCTAATGTCTACAATATTCTTCTGACAGAATGTTGCTTTCCAAATATACCACACATCCACTGTACAAAAGTTTCTCTGACAGCCTGATGTTCGCATTATGTATTTGGGAAATGTAAAGGACATTTGCAGTTTTTAAGGAATGATAAAGACATTTCTTCACTGACTAACTAAAGCAATATTGAGGTATTTGTGCTGCCAGCAGTGAAAGAGGTAGAATCATTAGAATAGGCTTCATAATATGTTTATGCTTTAATGGGAAATGCAATAATTAGAAGAACATTTAATTATTTTATTATGCTGATTGCGTGCATGAATTTCTATGTTAGATATCTGTTTTAAGGTTTTCTTCATCAGTGTAGATATATGAACATTGTATGTATCAGCAAAAGACCTGTTTGGACTTCTGGAAAACAACTTACAGAGTTTTGCTTGTTAGAGCACCCCAATTTGCTTATTTTAATAAAGGTTAGTGACAATAAAGCTTGCATATATAGAGATGTAATATAGTCATACATAATTCTTAATAATAGTTTGACCGATAGCATTTCTGTATTTTGAATGCTTATTGTATATTGAGTCATATTTTAAAACAGTCCTGTGAATCAGCGTACTTATGCACCTGTTTTCATTGTGAGGATGAATCGGAAATAATTATTTTGGATACCCAATAAGAACAGCAATAACAGCTAGGAAAACAATGCAATGGATCAGTTCATTTCTGAGTAGGTATGTACAAGAAATGTAAAAATAAGAACCATGTTCCCATCATCATTTGAAAAAAAAAAGAGAAACGTCTGTTGTTTGAGTGTACTGATTTATACTTGCTGTTATCATTTTACTGTCTGTGTCCAAACTATTGTGTGAACTATTTACTCAGATATCTTTAACTGCCACTATCTAGGTAACCTTAGGTAACACTATTTATCGACCCCCTCTTATGGGCGTCCTGAATGTCCAAGTAGCTCACAATATGTTTTACTGTCTGTTCGGTCCCAGAATCAAACTACTCTATGTGTTTGGGTTCAGAAAAATCTTCTTTTAGAACCAGATGTGGTTGCCATCAATGACTAATATTTTCAATTTATAGCTATTTACAAAAACACTGACACTGAGCAATGGATTTAGCAATGGCAGAATATTATTATGATGCAGTTAGCTTTTGCAGTTGTACCATGTTACATTAATATTCCTCAGTTCCTATCTTCCTGTTCACTTTCAAAAAATAATGATGCCCTTTACCCCATTCCAGCCCAAACTGATTGAGTAACTGTTGAAGTTCTAAGGACTGTAAATATGATACTTAGCACTATAGAACTGAAAACATGAATGTGAGTGAATGTATCCTAAGTCCAAGGTTGTAGTACCTGGGAGTATTCTTTACTCTCAGGCACATCAATCGTGATTTATTGTGTAATATGAGCAGAAGGGTATGTAAGTCTGCAAAAATCATTCTATAAGGGTTAGCAAGTTTTAGAATTCATTTTTTTTCTGTAATCACAGGATGTGGAATTGGGTTTTGCACTTCAGACAGGGGGCCCAAATGAACACTTTAGTGAATTATGCATCCACCATTTCTTTCAGTAGATTATTCTGTGAGTGAACCACTCTTCATAAAGTGAAGCTTTCTAACAACCCTCCTGAATGTTGTTGACTTCAAGCAGCACTTTCAACTTGCACCAGCATTCACTTGTTTTTCACTCCTTGTCTAACAGCTGCTTGCACGGCATCTTTGTATCAGCATGCAGACCTGTTTGGTGCCCTTACCACTTATATTTTTTACTGAATAATTGTTTTCCTACTAGCACTAGGGAACAGGTCCTCAATGCTTTCTTTAAAGCCAAGAACACTGCATTGATGGGCACGAACAATATCCCATGATGCCTTTCAAACAGCATCACTATTTAACCATAGCCTCCAAACAGGCTTAATGCCTCAATAACAGAGAACAGCAACAGTCATCCCTCTGCACAAATGTGGGCCTTTTACAGACCCTGGGAACTATAGACCCATAAGTTTCACTAGTCTCATATGCAAAGTCATGGAAAGACTCATCATGCAAATAATCAATAATGACAAAGGAAATCTCCAAACACTGCACCCAACTCAATTTAGTTTTGTCAAGAGCACGTCATGCCTACTCAATTTGGGAGACTTTGAGAAGGTTACCAAAGCAATGGATGAGGGAAAATGGTTCACACTGCCTACACTGACCTAAACAAGGCATTTGACACAATACCTCACTTGAGCATTGACAAACTCATAAAGGTTAAGTATAAATCCTTATGTCACTAAGTGAATAGATAGCTGGCTCACAGATAGGACTCAGGAAGTTAGAGTTGGGGAGTCCTCCTCTACCAATAGGCCAATCCCATGCACAGCCCCTCAGGAAGTGGTCCTGGGACCACTCCTTTTTGGTATTTACTTCTCTGAAGTCAAGGCCAATGTCAAAGGCTTCTGACTGACTTAATTTGCAGATGATTGCAAATTTGGAGCAGTCATAGAAACCCCAACTGGCACTAATGTTCACCAGTAAGGGCTGACACAAACAAATAACTTGTGTCAGAGCCATGGACTAAAACTAAATGCCAAGACATGCATAATAGTATCCTTTTGGAAGTCATCCATCCTTGGTAACTATCATATTGACAAAACATCCCTAAGAGTTGACCCAGTAGTCAGGGACTTGGGAATACACATAGACTGTAATCTAGCTTTAGACCATCATGTGGCTAAGTAGTGAGGAGGTCATTCTATGTTGTGCAACTTATAAACAGAGGTATGGCATCTAGGTCCAAGGACATCTTTGTTCCACTGTATTCAGCATTCATCAGGCCTGCCATTGAGTACAATGACCCATGTGGTATGTACCTAACCAGGCATGTTTAACAATCGGAATGTCCACAGAGGTTCCTGTTCCTCACTAAAGGAATACAGAGCATAAGTAACATGTCCTCTGCAGACCACCTCAAAGCACTATACAGCATACAAGGCATTGTCAGAACCCACCCTGATGGACTTCCTGCATATCCACAAAACAAACAGCACCAATATTACTCCTTTGAAAGAATTAATCCTTGCCTGTGATATAAATAGGATATGCTGGAGATACAGGTATGTATCCTAGAGACTACCCCTTCTTTAGAGCAGGCTCCCCATCCATGTGAAGCAGAGATCATACCCTGTTCAAGTGTAACTTGGACAGTTAGACAGGGAACAGTAAATTCATCCCTGGTTTGGCACCTATGTCTCTAATGGCTCAAGGCAGTCTGTAAATGGTTCATCTCACAGGCCCCTGCTTGTAAATGTTTCATCTCCCAAGCCCATGTTTACACCTATCAAGGTACCAAAACTTGTTAGAGATTTGGGATGCATAACTAGGCTTAAAAAGACCCTTGTGGTCATTAGTCTAGTACATATCTACTAACCTATTAAAGTATGTGCTTTACTGTCCTTGAATTGTTTTGTTTTTCTGCTATTGTCTTTGGCTTAATACCAATTTTTAAGTGAGGACTTTACAACTAAGTACAGCAAATTGAATTTATTGAAGTAGTTCTTAAAATATTGTTATTTCCCCATAAGAAGTTTGTTCAACTAACTTTTATATTGTAAGGGACATTTAGGTGATACTTATATCTGTTTCCTCTGAAGTAATAATTAGCATTAAAATTCTCATGCAGTGTCCTTTTGGGATAGATAAGACCATCATTACTGAATGAATTGAAAACTGTCATTTTCAAGACATAAACAAATGTTGGGGTCAAGCCCTCTACAACCCCCATGTGAGGGACTTGAGTTGACATACCCTGACATGCCCTGTAATTCATATACACCAACTCCACAGTTCCTCTGCAGTGAGGAAAATTCAAAAATGCTGAAAGTGTACAACTGACTTACGCGGTTTATCTTTTTGCAGTTAAACTACAATCTGAAATCCCGTGTGATATGTCACTTGTCATAACATTGACATAACATAACCAGTAACCCCTTTTTTGGACCTAGCTTATATTTTCCCAATTAAAATTGTGTATAATAACATGTTAGAATAAAATAATTGCTTTTAGCATGCATGTGTTTTTGCTGTTTCACTTTAAGACCATATCCTGTTTTATTTTCATTTTACCTGTGATTTGATTTTCTGCTTACTTTGCATATTCTCCATTGTATGTAAATAAACTCATGTGCCCATAGCCTGATGACACAGCTATACTTTTTTCTTTTCTTTTTTGTTAGATTCCTTTTGGTAACATACAACAGCAATATAATCAAAATACATCATATTAGACAACATCGGAAGCTTGGTGGAACCTGGAAATGAACTAATCACTTAATCACACACCAACACACACACACAAAGCATACAAAACACACACTATCAGTTTTACCTCAAAAGATACAGATCTAGTTGTTTTGATTTCGGTTTATCAGTGATTTGATTTCACATTGCAGTAATGTCACTCAGCTGTCCCGTTCTTTCATGGATGTCAGTAATCCTGTCTGAGGATGTTCATCTTTCCCCTGTAAATATTGTGATTTTGTAAAAGAACTTGATTTTAAAATCACTGACAGATGCATTTTTCACAAAATAAGTATTTAATGCACTAACTGATTCTGTCAACTTTACAAAAGGCTTATATCTTTTTTAAGAAGTGTCCCTAATATGGATCTTTGACCATTGATATTTTAATCGAAATGCCCAAGTCCAAACGCAAGAAATTAATGAGTTTTTTAAATTAATTTCTTAATTGGTAAATGTGAATTGAGAACAATCTGTTGTAAAGTATCATAGCTATAGTCTTTTAGTATGCAAGTATAGACTGACAGACTAACAGAATCAAATGCAGTTATACTGAATGAACCTCTTCTGCACTTTGTAATTGTAGCCTTTTTGGCTGAACTGATGGGCCACTTTTCAAATACAAACTTTTCTTGGATCATTTCTAGAAAAAAAAAGCATGGTCCTTATATTTTTAAAATCAGGACAGGCACTCAGAATTGTATAACCCAAATGTGTGAAATGCACATTATACAAGGATGTCATGCTAGGTATAAATGAACTTTCAAGTGACAGTTCATCTCTTACTCATACAGAAGGACCCTAGCATGCTGTCCATTTAAGGACGTAGACTGGAAGCTATTGGTAACTTCAGAAGTATTGTGCATTTCCAGGGATTTATGGAAGTCAGTGTTATATTCCACTTTTGGATTTGCAGGCTATTTCCTGTCTGGTAGTGTTAATAATTCAGGATCTGTGTGTGTGTGTGTGTCTTTTCAGACTTTTTATTATTTTTCAAATGTTTTTCTCCAGCAGATATCCTTCCCGCAGCACAGCAGAGCCATGTCAGTGATTGATTAGTATAGTCTTCCTGAATCCCATAAGGCCCCTGACTATATTTACTACCTGGGTTCTTCTCCTTGACATATCCATTGAGCACAGGCATTTCCCCTCTGTGGAATATGGCCCTCAACAGCAGTTCCTTGAACACCCTAACAAATCTGGGAGAATTATGATCAAGATGCGGCCCCATTCCTCCCGCCTTTTTTCACATTAACAATGGAAATTTGGGCTCCAAGTGGAATGTTAAAAACTGGCATTGCAGTGATCAAATAAATGATACTGTATAAATACAGGGAATATATATACTAAACTGGAATTTATGGTCCCACAGGTTATTCACCTTTTTTCATAGTGGAATAATCTTAAGAGTTAGTATATATAACCAGCAGGGGTGTGGGGTACATGGGGAAAATGTTTTAATGATAGTACAGCAAGATTTGACATGTGCTATGTTTAGTTTCTGACCACATTTTATTTTCCATAGTTGTCTGACTCAAAATTGAAGGTCTCATGCTTCTAATAGGAAGCTAAGAAAATCGTGATATTGCTATGCTCTCTGCCCTTCCCTCTTCCCACGGAGTGGCCTTAGGTCAACTAGTGCCCTAGGCAAAAGGGCTTCACCATGCTCTTCCCACAACATCTGGTGCCCCCATCATGGTCTACCTACACCACATAAATATTGGAAAAGCACCCTGCTACAGCGGTGCCCTAGGTGGCTGCCTAGTTGGCCTATGCCTAAGGCCAGTTATGCCACTGGCCTTGCAGTAGCACCCAGCCCCCCAGAGGGCACTACTGACAGAGTGGCTGTAACCATATCCCTGCCCCTTGGGAAGGAGAACCACTACAGGCACTCAGTTCTTCCCTTCTGTGGACAAACTGCCACCTTCCTTGTTTCATTGCCAAATCCTTGCCTCTGTCATCACAGTCAGGACTGAAACCCATGCACCAGCAGGACAGATTATTTGTGGGCCTTTTAATTTGCTAATGCTTATCACCACTTACAGTTTTAGCTATATTTGTGGGCTTTTTAATTTGCTAATGCTTATCACCACTTACAGTTTTAGCTATGACACTGGAACAGGTACACAGCTTCAAGCATCTGGGAGGGGTGGTTGAGGAGAAGGGAAGGCTGGATGAAGAAGTCAAAGCTAGAATCAGAGGGGCTGCAGCCAACTGACATACAGTGTCAGGTGTAGTCTATGACAGAAGAAGCCAAAGAAGTTGAGACATAAGGTGTACAAGACAGTGGTGCAACCAGTACTACTGTATGGTACAGAAACCTGGGCAGTAAAGCAGAACAGATGAATAAGCAAGAGATGATGGAAAAGAAATGCCTGAAAAGGTGGTAGGATGCACTCTGTGGGACAGATGAAGAAATGAGGACATAAGAGCAGAAGCCAAAATAGCTCCAGTTGCAGAAAAGATCAAAGAGAACAGATTATGGTGGTTTAGACACATGTGCAGAAAAGCAGAAGACAATCTGGTGAGAAAGATTTGACACAGAAGACAGGAAGATGGTAAAAGGAACCGAGGACATCCAGCAAAGAGGTGAATGAACTGTGTGAAAGATCTGCGACAGTCAGGCATGAGTTTTGAAGAAGGCAAGAGTGTACACTGAATCGAGAGAGTTGGCGACAGTTAACATGATACCCTGACCCCCTATAGAAAAAATGGGAAAGAGGGGGGCTGATGATGAGTGATGGAGCCACTGCCTATTTACTGGATATTAAGCATTGTGCTAAGTAAGGGCCTTTAGTGTCTGTAATAAATGTAATACTCAAAGGTATTTTTTTAGTTAACATAATACAATAATGGACCCATAATTAGTTATGGAGGGGTTCCATTTTTAGGAGTGTCTGCAAATTGTGTTCCTCATCTACCCTGTACACCTTTATGTATGCGTATGTGTGTGTGTGCGTGTATGTGTGCATGTGTGTGTGCGTGTGTGTGTGTGCATACGTGTGCATGCACACATGTTGGTTAATTACTCTAGTAGATGTTTCTGGGTTATAAAGTTCTGGTAAATACTCATTTAGGTTTGCATGGTGTATTCTGCATAACTAATGTAGCTCTTTCATTGTCAATATAGACCATGAAGCTTTGTGACAGAAAAATAAAATCACTACTTACATCAATGAAGCCATGCTCCATGATTCTGAATTAATTCATTCTCTAACTGATAACTGAAAATGGGCTGGCAGGTTGCCTTTTTCCCTGTTTGGGGCATGTTTCAGCAATGTGACATATAGTAGGCATGTTACAAATTAAAGATCACACAGAAGACCAAAATGAGTGAACTGATTCTGAAACTGCTTAATGGTTAGACCTTAGTCTCAAAATGAGGGCAGTTAAGATATGAGCAGCCATCACACAGCTAATAATGGAGTAAGTAAACAATGTTTTATTCATGGGCCACTGTGCTCTGCAGTAAATTCATTATTAACATGTCAGGCAGTATAACCATTGCAGTGTAACATCCAATGTGTCAGGTTAATGTGCTGGGAGCATCACAGGCCTGGTAAGCTGTGTATAATGTGGGACTGTATGAGCAGACAGTTGGTTTTAAAAGAGGTGGAAATTCTTGAATGGAATTGGATAGTTCAGCTAGTGTGTGTATGAGTGCATGAGCATGTGTGTATATATGCACATGATTTTGCACGTATACATGTACTTAAGAGAATGCAGCTTTTACTATATATCTGAAGAAAATAATACAATACTCTGGTGCTGGTGGTCTGTTAACGTTTTAACTAATCACCCACTGAAATAATGATGACACATATCACTATGTACCTTACTCGCTCAGACATTGATGGCACCCTACTTGCTCACTCAGAGCTGAAGTAGTTCATACAGTTTTATATGCATTTCATGTAACATTACGATATACAGTTCAGCAGCCTAATTAGAAATATGGCCCTTTCTAATCAGTGGTCCTGGCATTGTACTGTACAGATATGTTAATTAGCTATGTTTTGTAAAGCTGTCAGAATGTAGACAATCCATAAAATGCTATCACTCATAAAACTGTCTTGCATACAAACTTAACTGAAAGGAGACGAGAGAGTTTCCACACACTAACAAGGCATGGAAAACATAAACAGAGAGATTTTTGTCAGGCATTTTTTTTTCCCCAAGCACTGAAGACTTATGAAACTGCTATTAAATTAATAGTACAAATCAAAACTATCTGCATGGAATACCTATATGAAAACAAAAAAAAAACCATTATGAAGTGTAAAATATGTGTTTGCATGGGTATAATACGGTTAATTGTGTACCCAAAATGTTACATCTCGTTTAATATAAAAAAATCAGATTTACCTTTAACTAAAAACTAATAACATCAAAAACAAAACATTAAACAAAAAAAGGAAAACATTTCCTTTTCAATTCAGTTAAAGTAATAACAACTACACTACTAGCTATCAGACTTAACTTCTGTGTAGTAGTACTGTTACGGTTAGAGTATTTAGTACCCTAATGTATAGGGTTGTAGTTAGAGGCAGGAGTAGAAATATCCCCCCCCCCACCTTTGTTCATGTGTACTACTACACCCTAAGGTGCTAAACAAACCTTTCCCTAACAGTACAACTAAACAAGACAAAATGGCACACACACAAATGCACATGCACATACCAATCATCTTTTGTTGCCCGTACTCTAACCCTAACTTACAAGCAATCACATACAAAACTTAAACACATATATATTACCTTTTGTAACTCTTATACTAACCCAAATCAACAAACACATGGCACACATGCACATACACACACACACACACACACACACACACACACACACACACACACGAGCGGCCTTAGGTCGACTGGTGCCCTAGACAAAAGGGCTCCACGGCACCCACCACCACATCACTTGCTGCCCCCATCCTGGTCTACTTACACCAAATAAACACTGAAAAAGTGCCCCTGCTAGAGCGGCGCCCTAGGCGGCCTCCTAGTTGGCCTATGCCTAAGGCCGGCTATGCACACACACACACACACACACACAGTCGACTGCAGTGTTGAAACTTTAGAATTACTACCTACTGCCACTTACCTTATATGCAATTATCCAAAATTAGACTATCTCAGCTTTCGGCAAACCACCCAATTTAACTATATTGAAGGTTGTGCGTCAGGGCTGGTAACTCGGCATGTAAAAATCAACTACCAATCATTAGCGAACCGGAGTTCCGCTGTGCGATCCCTAACCGGGAAAAGCCAAAAGACACAACAACAACAGCAAAAACAATTTAGTGACCAAACATGCAATACACATTTCTATGTACTTAAACAAAAAAAAAAAAAGATGTCATGTTCAGGAATTCCAAGCCAACAGCACTTAGTGCAATGAGTGTGGCTATCAGGTTAAGAGATATAATATATGTTCTGAGTTTCCGAGCTCTGTGATTACATGTTAGACACAGCATAAAGTTATAAACTGCTGTTTGAAGGATTTTATTAATAAGTTGTACTTTCTAATTGACATTATACTGGTATGTGAGTGTGTGTGTGTGTGCCTGTGTGTGTGTGTGACTTTTAACTAGGTAGGTAGGCTGGTCCAAGGTCCAGAATACAAGCACACAATTATATTCATTAAAAGAAATATAGAGAAATTAGAGAACTGTTTCTGCATTTGTTTGTCTGTCTCTGTTGGTTGGTATGCTAAAACATAATGAACTATTTTCAGCCACAACCCGTGGTACATAAAATGCAAAACAGAAGCATCAAATAAATGATAGTACATTTAGAACACTTATTAGAGAAATGCAGTGTGTCACATGACAGAGATGATGCATTTCACATTAAAATTTGAAGGGGGTACATTTTTTATTATGAAGTGAAGCTCAGCCTCTGTACTTCCATCTCAGGAGGCTAGGGTGAGTGGAAATCAATCACCTGGAGAAGAACTTGCAGTGAGTAATAGAGGGTGTATTAGAGACCCCAGCAGCATTCATAACAATGTTGAAAAACAGCTGCTACAACAAATGGTGAAGGCAGTTGGTAGGGGGCTATTTAGTTAAAAGACACTAAACTTATTGTTCATTAGAGAGGCGATGGAACAGGAACAAATGCCTAGGCTGAATAGTTAGGATTTTATCAATCTTTTTAAAAGATGCCAAAGAACTATTTTGAATTTGCAGGGAAAATTCCAGACATTGACTAGAAACAAGTTATAAAGAAAGCTAAATATTGAGCAAGTAAATTATTATGTTTAGTAAACAGAAGGAGGTCGGTATTACAGCAGTCTAGCATACGACATTCAGTCAGCAGTAGGTCTAGATTTAGTAAGTGTAAAACAAATTATGACTGAGTATTTAAGGATGTGTTACAGAAGTTCTAACTGAGGTCTGAAGTAATAGGGGCTTAGGTTAGACTGGTCTTGAAGTAAATACATTGACAGAGGTTAAAAAGTGATTGATGAAAGCTTAAAGATAGATTTGTAAAAGTGCAGACAGTTATGTTGTAAATAATTCAGAAAAAAGAGTAAAAAGAAAGGATTCACTAGCAAAACCAGTATTATCGGCTGTAAAAGTAGAAAACGGAATCAACTAAGTCAAACATCCTTTTCAGGTCAGCACAGTTGCTACTGTAAAAAGTCGTTTATCCAATAGTTAGGGATAATAAAATCAGAGGCTAGATGCAAAACAGAAGATGTGTAGAAATCAGGTGTGAGACTGTGACAACTTACTAAGAAAACTAAGCATTTCATTATAGGACAGGATCTGTTTGTATAGCAGCTTCTCAGACATTATACCAATGGGAACAAAGGGAGCTATTGGTAATAACACTTTGGAGATTTTAGAGGAGACACTTTAAGCCATAGATTAGACAAGCTGTTTATCTTTTGCAGGGGACAATTCATTTATAGACTCTGGACATTTCACTGTAGCTCCACATGCCCATTGCAAAGCTGAGAAAGCAAAGCAGTCACAAACCGCTTCATCTAATTATCCATAATATTGATAGGTGAATAAAAAAGGTGACAGTCAAAACATTTGGCAGCAATACATACATGCCACTCATGGCAGCACTGATAAGGAGTGTGCAGTGCATGTAAGTTGCTCTTAACGATGTAATGCTTACACTCTCATGTACATATCAGCATGTATGTTTTACCACCTTAATATGTGCATGTATCCATGAATAAGGTTACACATGCCTGTATGTATATTGCTGCTACAAATATGCTTCTCACTTCCTGCTGTATTGTGTAAATACCCCTTTCAGTGAATTTGCTGTTCTGCACAATAATATGCCCATTTGCCTGAATTACTGAGCTGGGTTCAGACACCAGTTATTCAACAGATCATCCCATGACCATCTCACATAATCCCTTCAGATATAGAGGGAGAGAGTGAAAATATACACAAAGAGGATTGCAGTCTTGAAGGGAACTATTTTATGGAATTTTGAATGAAGCAAGTTAGCTTGATTAGGTGAGGGAGGTTTTAGTGAAAAGTGAATACACTGAGTTAACAGACATGGCTGAAATCAGATTTGGGAAGAGGTTCACAATAGTTTTACTCTGGTACAAGCAGTGTATCTGGGGAATGAGATGGGAATAGATGTAGGAGGAGGGCGTATAGAAAGGAGCAAGGTGCAGGGTACAAGATTTTGTAGTAGTCATTTAGAATGTTTGCATTCAGATTTGAATTAGATGAATTGTTAGACTTAGAATGCGTGGAGATTTTAGAGTGACCTGATTTTTTTTTTAATTATTATAAAGTAATTGTTTATAGACCTATAGTGTAGTATTAAAAGTTATAAATAGAACAAAATCTCAGCTATTTGGGATTTGAGTCCGGGCAAGATGTGTAGGAGAAAGAAGGAGATATTTGGGAGTCCACTGCTTACTCTAATGTGCCACCATACCAGTTTAGAGGATAAATGGTCATTTCTAAAGATGCAGAGGAAGTTAGAGAAAAGTGGGGAAGAGAAATGTTAAGCTTTAGCCAAGTTTCACTAAAAGAAATACTATGCGTGTTCAATTAGTCAACCCGGTTTAAAGGTGTTCAGATGTATTGTTATATTAATAACTTCTAGAACTGCTACAAGCAAAATGAATATGATTGTCATAGTATGAAGCTACAGTATAAAAAGGTTCTGGACAAGAGATTAGATTAAGATTTAGTTATGTATTATCAGACTGTAAAAGAAACGCTTGGACAGTAAGTGGGAGAGGAAGAAAAGTCAAGATTTTTTCTCAAAATACGATTGATTAGAAGTGAGTAAAGGACAAGAGGGTAAGAGAATAAGGGGGAGGTGAGAAAGCATAGCATAATATGAGGATGAAAATTATCCACCCTAATAACTGATACAGAATTTGGTAAACAAGTTTTACAGGGAATGTGTAAAGGAGGTATATTTGTAATATGAACCAAAAGCACGAAGAATGGATAAACAGAATATTGGGAAAAGATAGGCAGCATTGTATAAAAAAGATGGGGTAGAGTAGAGTTGTGAAGCCATGAAGTCAGACTACCTAAGTATGTTAGAATATAAAACTGGATGAGATATGAGGTGAGAGGAAATGAGGAGACATGTATGCATAAACAAACAGCTTTAACTAAACTTGTCACCTTTCCTATCACAAAAGAGGATGTAAATGTCTACTATAGTTCTCACTTATAACTCCAACCTGGAAAGAAAGCTACTAAAGCAGTTATCATGTTATTATGTACATGTACTGATACAAAACCCTCCAGCATAATATGAAATTGGAATATGCAATTGTTTTTTCCCTGAAAATACTGACCCCATAGAAGATGCTCATATTTTTTTGTTATGAAACCTTGGTGTTAAAGTATGGAAATGCACTGTATAAAGCCTTCCACATGAGGGCAGTGGCAGCAGTTGCAGGGCTGCCTTACCTATTGTAAATAAACTAATTAATGTGTTATTTTGGAGTCAGACAAATAATGTACCTGCTAAATGTATGTCAGTTGTTTCAGCTATAATGCTTGCAAACACAGAGTGTATGTGTACGTGGCATTGAAACCTTCTTTCCAGGTATCACGTCATCCCATAGACCCGAGTTTGAATCCCTCATTTTCCATTTGACTACTGTATTATTCAAGGCAAACCACTTAAAAGGCCTGTGCTCCCAAATCACCCCTGAAATGAAATACTTGCACCTCATGGATTTACCTGGGAAACAAATTAAATGCATACATTAAAATGTGGCTACAGTTGATGTCTGCCTGTGGTGACATTTGACTAATATTGCTAAAAATAAATGAACATGCACTTCAGAATGGAAGAACAGCATATCTCTCAACCTCTTAGCACAACAAATCTGGACAAAGCCTAAAATAATGGGGGAAATGCCCAATAATAGGGACAGATTTTAAATATTGCTCTTATAAACTTAGAATGTTGACAGAAAAACAGGATTTGTGTTAGCATGCATTTTCTGAAGGTTTGAAGTCTGAAACTCAAATAAATGTAATTATTTAGTGACTTCAATCCTCAGTAGTTTGCCAGAAAACCACAAATTTTATAAGGAAAACACCAAAAATATGATTCAAAAATCTGGACAGTTGAGAGCTATGAAGAATAGTGCAGGTAGTTGTATTTATGAGCTAATAATACATTATATCACAAGTTTGAGTCCCTTGTTTTCTGTTTGCATAAATAGTAGACATTGGCCAAGTACCTTACCCAGAAATGAAAGCCTCAAAGTAACTCCAAAAAGAAATGTTTGTGCTTAGTACTTGTCAGCAGTAAAAAAAATTACAATGCATATAACAAGCAAACAGACAAACAAAGAACTACTATGACTTGGGTGAATACATCTTGTATAACCAACTGTGATATAAATCCATTCAGGTGGGGGGATGGGTCTGGAAATCAGATGGGCTACAGGAATGCTGGGTTTAATTAAGTCTAGCATTATAAATGCCAGAAACTCTGTGATCAAGAAATTGTGTAGATATGACATTTCTAATGAATTGCACGTATTCTGAAGCTGTAATATGAGCTGACCGAATTTCATCGTTGTCTTATTCAAATGTTTTCCCTGTGGACAGTGGCAGGTGAGAAACACGTTTTGCTTGTTGAATCTTTTTTTTTCTCTCCATCAAGCAGTAAGGGCAATATCTTTATATCTGCAACAAATGTTATAACCACGTGCTGTAAATTCCACCGGGTGTTGAAATTAGTGGGTGGTGATGCCCTATCTACAAGCATGTTCTTGAATTTGCAAATGTGACAGCAGTATATAAAGTAACCTAACATAGAAATGCTGTCTTGAAAATGTAAGC
This sequence comes from Protopterus annectens, assembly GCF_019279795.1. Classification (NCBI taxonomy): domain Eukaryota; kingdom Metazoa; phylum Chordata; order Ceratodontiformes; family Protopteridae; genus Protopterus; species Protopterus annectens. The sequence continues at coordinate 719,775,974 of NC_056748.1, forward strand.
AAACTGCACTTCATTCTTACAGTTACTTCTCCAATAATGCATTTTTAATGAGAAGAGCATGTAAGGTAATGCCTCTTGAATGTTTTTGCATTTGGTGACTAATGAACAGAGAACACTCACTACTATATCTATTTGTATATTATGTGCAATTAGTATGTCTCTTATACTTACAAGAGAGCATTCCTAAGCTGCTTAGGTAAAGGAAATGGAAAAGTAAGTTCAGCAAATCTAGCATATGGTGAGCTTTAAATTATGTTCTTATCACTACAAGAGTCATATAAACTGTACTCAGAATCAATCAAATGGCATAAAGTCTTCTCTCTTTGCAGAGCACTGCCTGGTTAAATGACCTAGAATTCCACAGTTTTGCCAGCTGAAGGTGACACAATCAGACCCCAAAATAGTGGTGAAATTCATTAACAGGTCATAGCTTCTATAATAATCTGACAGCATTGACACACTACAATACATAGGTTCATAGGTGTGTACTAGGCTAATGGCCCTGCAGCCTTTACAAGCCTAGCCCATAGGATTGCCCTGGAATTGTGCCACCCGACCATAGTTCTGCTATTTAGGCACTATATTTTCACTTTTGGTTACTGCCTGCTTATCTGCCACCTCTTCCTTTACATATTTTCACATAAGAATTATAAGAAGAAAATGCTTTTAATCTGTTATTTTAGTAACAATTACTTTGCTGTGCATTACCTGGAGATAGAGACCATTCACTAATCAATGCATGATAGCTACAGCTTTGGTAGGCGGTAAATGTACCAGTTTTTTTGGTGTTATAATGCTGATAGATGGTTGTTGAGGCACTGTCCAAAAAGTAGCTACTAGGGAAGGAAGAACAGAGAGGGCAAAAAATATATGTACATGATGCTTTGATAAGTAGCAAATGCAATTAGGCTGTAGGATGTTTTGCTGATGAGATTCATCAAGTCATATAACAAAGAAACTGATCCACTGAATGTAGTTTATTTACCAGAAGGCTACTTTCATAATAAAATGCAGCATATTGTTTCTGGGTGGGGGGCAGAATCCCACCCCCACATCTCCATTGACAAACTTTGACCTTTGCATTTCCCACTAGCGTATATAATCAAATCCAACTTTACTATATCTTGGGAGAGAAGACACATACCCATTGTGCAGCTGTCTTGATATACTGTAATACAGTCAAGGGTATGTTACTGTAAACAGCATCTCAGAGTAACAGTGTAACATAGTAGTCTAATGTTGTATTTGACAAGTCTGCATAAAGGAAAATATATAAGTGAAAGCATTCTTCAGCAGAGTACATTGTGTTCGCTGAATCTCCTTCATAGACTCAGGCTGATTAAATTTCACTTTATCAAAGCATAGTTACAATGCAGTTTGTAAATGACAGACACTTATATACAAAGATGGGGCTATGTCTTCCCTACAATGCCCCAGAAGATTAACATCATTCATTTCAAACTAGCCAATTAAACTGAGATTCAGCAAAACTTTTTTGTCTTTTTATATTTTTCAAGTAAGTTTGCTGATTTCAGACTTAAACATGGTAAGACATGTTGCCTAGGGGTGTAGCCTCATGCAGGTAGGATGTAGAAGGTTAGTGATTGCAAAAAAAAAATCTTTCACTAATTTTTAAAAAATTATTGAAATGACTGGTATTCTCCAAAGATAAGCCAAAATGGGTTTGTAATGATTAACTGGTAATTGCTTTGTCAAGAAATTATAAATCATCTAGAAGCTTTTTACCACCCAAAGTGCAAACAGTGTCACAGACTAGTAAACACTACACTGAAACACTTACCAAAAATATAAAATAAAAAAAATATTTCTTCAGGGTAAGGTTGCACCCTGCTATAGCCTCAGTGCTGGGCTTTGTCTTCATATTAAGTTTGCACAACCTCAAAATAAAAATAAAAGTATAATTTGATTGTAATTGCTTCCCTTTACTTTAACTTGTCCGATCTCATATCCAGTACATCAGTACATTCACAGTATATCCATTAAAACCAGTATTCACCATCTTTCCTCAGCAGCCTGCAGTTTCGGTGAAATAACATCCATTCATTGGGACTCCACAAAATAAGAATCAATGAATCACTAGGTAACTAACAAAAATGTGTGTCATGGCCTCACCGAGTAATTAAATGCTTTGTGTGACACCAATGCTACCCCAAAGAAGTGAAGGATGTTAGAGTCTACACTAACAAGTTTTTGTAAAATGGTTAACTTTTGCTTCTTTTCTGCAAAGTCATGATGCACGTTTTCCTTAAAACAACTTTGCTCTGGCTATTTGTCCCCTCTTGCTTTCATTTCTTTCCTGTGAACTCCATATCACTGGTGCCATCCTGTCTGTGCTGTGCAAGCTGCCATTGTGTTCATTAGTATTTTTTTCTCACAAACTGCTTAAATGATGGAAAAAGACAGAATTTTATACATATATGTAGTTTCATGGGGCAGTCAGTTCAAATGCATCCTTGCTCTGTCTGCTCTGATCATTTCAGATGATCATTTTACATTGTTTTCTTAGAGGACTACCTCCCTCTCCAGAAATCCTTAAACATATTCCTTCCATCCAAGGAGTTCCTGATTGTTTCATTCACCGCCACTTTCACTTGCAAAATACTACATATATCTCCCTAAAGCATTTTCTCCCTACCTTGCCTTAGTTTCTGTTATTTTAATTGCTTTATTGCAAACATGTGTTTAATATTTTGAATATGTGGTTTACATGTTCAGTAATAGTAAAGTTTGCACACTCCCTCATAAACTTTTACTTGCAGTGTATAAAGTATTTTCATTAATAATATTGTTAATGTACTTTCCTGCAATCATATAAACTGAAATGTTTAAAACATTTTCAGAAGTACTAAAGTTAGTGTATTTCCTCTTGACTACATAAATTGCACTGTTCAAAGCATTTAACAAGGTTAGAATGCTTGCAATGTTCAAGAATTTGAAAGATGCCACTTAATATACGACTGACAATGGTTACCAGCAGACTATTAGAAATCTATGGAAAGCCAGTTTTAAGTCTTCGGGGAAAAATTAAAGCTAAACTAAAAGCTGTACACAAAAGCAGTCTGCATTTGATTGGCATGTATATGTTGTTTCAGTTTAATGTAACAGTAAAATAAAGCCTGAAAAAATAAAATGCACTATATATATATATATATAGAGAGAGAGAGAGAGATTGCTTCTCAGGAGTTTAAAAGTGACACACTCTTGTGTAATGGCACAGCCACATAATCTAGTTATTACAGACAAAATGTTACCTGCATGAATTGCTACAGATAGTGAGCAAATTACTGGATTGTTATTATGACACCTTACAAGCTACCTTCTTTCAATGACTCCATTTCACAAGTGTGAGATCCAGAACTGTGAGAATTAGAAGTATGGAAAATAAAGCAAGACTTCACTAAGATGCACTAAATGCTGAAACTCTGCTACCTTTATAGCAAGCACATTTGCCCTCCCATACCCCTATACACGGAACTTTCTACCCTGAAGGCCCCTGTACTTACATATACTGAGACTGTAATACCTTAAGAGAGTAGGGAGAATGAATTCTCTGTCTACAACCCTGTTGCTTAAATATACTGAGATTGCAGCACCTCAGAGCAGAAAGAATACTCACCCCTACTGCTTATCTGTCTATCTCTCTATACGACTGACTCTTAAGATCATAGATTTACTCCTTGTACCGTATTTGTGGGACAGTATCTATATTTTACTTCTGATTGATAATGTTCAGAGTACCCTGCTATACTACGGAGGTGAGGTTCTGCGCATATACCAGCATAATGCAACTTAAAGTTATCCCTTCTCAACTTGAAGGATCGCGGAGCAGAATGACCACTCTTAAATGCTGCACACTTACACATACTATATATTCCCAATAGTCATTTTAACACAAATAATCTTACAAGAATATCAAGAAGCTCCCTCTTTTAACGTTTTATTGCATTTTATAGTAGCTATTTTCCCCACTGGAATCAGTATAGTGAGTCTTAAAATAAAATCCCTGTACATTTTAAAAAGTAGTAAGTTTGTCTTAAACACACACATACGCCATCCTACCAGGACAGAGTATTCAAGTCAGCGTGATGCTGAATTCCAGGATGTACAAGTGTTCAGATTGTAATTATTTAAACTCATAAGCATCTTGAAATAAATATCTAGTCCCAAATGGCGTGTCGGCGGAAATTTGAATATATATATATATATATAAAACAGCATAATACAGCTTAAAGTTATCCCTTCTCTACTTAAAGTTGTCTTGAAATATATATAGCTATAAGAAATGCAACAAGTTACATGTCGGCTTAGTTTATTATTATTGTTGTTATTATTATTGTGTGATTTCAGCGCAAGCTCATAAGCATGTGAGAAATCACTACGCAGGCATTTTACCTGTAATCCATGTTATACTTTAAGTTCCAAAAACTCTTGAAAGACGGTATCACTCGCAGACATATATCTCAAGTTTTATGTTCAAGAATTTAGCTTTGTCTGGAAAATAATGTACGTGAGTGTTGGTGTGTGTGTGTGTGTGTGTGTGTGTGTGGGGGGGGGGGGGTCAAAGTCCTAAAAGTCAGTGACATTTAAATATTATTCTAATTCACTTAAACAGTGATAGAAGAACACGTTTAGACGTGTTTTGCATCAACACAGATTTTTCTGAAATATGGAAATCTAAAGCCTGGGACTACTGGCTGTAATCCTTAGAAATGTACCAGAAAATTAAAACTTCAAGGAGGAGCAGGGCAAAAATATGAGGTAAAATTAAGAACGGTGTGCAAAATTCGGGGCAAGATACAAGGCCATTTACTTTAGACCCAGCTATACCTGGATATGACTACGTTGTATGAGAAAGCCGTCCTACCAAGCTGTATGTGACAGCTTAATCCATATGTGACAGAGCTGCTTGAGAAGCAATAAGTCATTACTTAAAAAGACTGCAGGCTAACAGTACTCGAAAGAGAATCGCTGATTCTGATAATCATTATAAGTAGTAAGAGAGCCTTTAAAACATGTGCACCATGATAACTAATGACAGTCTATGGTCAGTAAAACGGGAAAAAGTCTGATTCGACTTTTTTCTTTTTTGAAAAACAAAAGATTTGGACACGGAGAAATGACTTAAGATTTAATGTCATCACTAGTTTGTGCGGGAGCACCCGAATGGTCATGCTAACATTGCTATGTATATGCTAAGCTGTGAATAACCTGGAGTCGTTGTTATAGTGGCAGGTGTCATTAGAACCAATATCACTGCAGTCTGAAGACTGAGCACATGTTCTGCGGTACAACAGAAAGACATTATCACAAACACTCCTGACAGTAACACAGATGCACAACTTTTACATCCTGGACGTGCAAATAAAGGCAGTATTAAATAACACTGTTAGAAGTTGGAATGAGCACGAGTCTCTCTTTATCTCTCTCTGTCGTGCTCTCTCCCTCTCTATCTCTCTCTCTCTCACACACACGCGCGCGCGCACACACACACACACACACACACACACACCAAGCGCGCGCGCACACAGAAAGTAGGTGAGTGGGCACTGCCTGGTGGTTTTGTACTTTTTCCTATTTAGCTGCGCCCCCCCCCCCGGTAAAGCTTTACAGAAGAGTGGAACAAGATGAGTCACGACTCAAGTACACATGAGCGCACTTTCACATAACGACTCTTCTATTTTTATTATAGGGAAACCCCCACGACTTAAAAAATGCATTACTATCGTATTGGAACTTCTGGTTCTTTATTTAGTACTTTTTGGTTTTGCAGGCATGCTATTATTTTTATGAATGGAACACTGGTTATCAGATGCACATCTTTCAAAGACCGGCCTCCGAGCCTAATTTAGTTTATTACGTAATGCACATGCACTTTATTTAAGCACATCAGAAGGAGAAAAAAAATCATCTCAATAAACATTTTATTTACATTTTTACATATTTTGTTTGCTACAAAGTTAACACCTATCTGTAGTAAGTGACAGAACACAGCGTACAAAAATATAGTTTCTAAAAATCTCAGACGCACTGGCAGAAATATGCAATATTGTTAATGTCAACTGAAATGTTTTAATTAAAAGCCAATTAAGGAAAAAAATGACAATCAGACATAAAACATTGTTAGCGTTCCACAACGGACAAATAACACAGTAAGATTTAAAACATGCAGTGACACATCAAAAATATATATCTGTGAATATATATATATACATACAAGCACATCTGACCTTTAAATACAAGTGGCAATGCATGATCTTTCAGGCTCCCAGAGTACAAGTCTTTCGGAAACAAAGCAAACTAACAGATACACCTGGAGAGTTAGTGCTCAGCACGCATCAGATCACTTTAAAAGAAAATATTTCCATGAATCCCCTTTAAGTAAACAAGTCTTTGTCCAACAGGTGGAGACTGTCATGATAAACACACCTGCCTGCATTCTCAACTTTTGCGCAAAAATCACTGCACACACATACTGCTTGGTGTTCAGCAAACGTTGCAGTCCTGTTCCGAAGCAAGACCTTGGCACTTGCGGCCTGTAATCCTCGAGTTTCTGTCATCAGAAGTATCCACTCAGCTCTAAAGTGCAGTTCTGTTCATGCTAGGCCATCATACCATTTGGCAATAATTACCTGTAACATTTTAAAATATATTAGCATTCTGAGTCTGTACATTACTAAGTCAACACCGTCCTGTTAATAACCGACAGCACAGTATTACACCTGGTGTGGTTTACAAATACTGTGGAAGTTATCTGCTGCTTGTGTGGTTTCCTTTCAGTCACTGAGTTCTTATCTAAATGCCATAAAAGCGATACATTCTGTTGGGTGGGATAAGAAGTGTGCAGTAGTGTTTGTGGTGGCTCCGTCTCACGCTGTCCTGGATGCACCACCGACCACTGACAGCTGACCGGCGCTTTGCTGCTGCTGCTGGCACATTGTCCCCATTGGTCCCGCAGCTGATGAGCTGACTAAGTTAAGGTTTCCAGCAGCACACCGCTCTGATGCTGCAGCTGTTGATGAGGTAGTGACCGAGGTGACAGAGCTTTTTCTCTCTTTCTGCCGCAGGTGGATCTTGGTATGTCGCTTCCTCTTGTCGCTCCGGGCAAACTTTCTTCCACAGTAATCACAGGCAAACGGCTTCTCCCCTGTATGAGTACAGATGTGCTTGGTGAGGTGGTCACTCCTGCTGAAGTTTCTCATGCAGATGCGGCACTGGAACGGTTTGTGGCCCGTGTGGATTCGGATGTGCCGTGTCAGTTCATCAGATCGTGAAAAGCGACGATCGCACCCTTCAGCTGGACAGGGGTAAGGTCTTTCATGCACTGGAGTCTTGCTGGGCCGGTTTGGATACTTTCTGGGTCGAAGAATTGGTCTCAACGGTAAGTTCTGAGGGCAGTACGCGCCAGGAAGCCGGGTCACATCCCCCGTCGGGGCTCCCATGGTGAAGTTTCGGATTGTTGAAAGAGGGGTGAGTGGTGGTGGCACCCGAATGGATTCTATCGGACATTGGAATGGTTTACGCTCGGGGACACTGTGGAGGTCCCGCTGACACTGAGGCTGAAACAAAGAGTAGTCCGGGATCATCGGAAATAGACCGCTGTCCGGGGTTGTCTTGGGTGAAGGATAGGAAGGAGGGGGGTAAGAAATTGATCCGTTTGAAGTTGCAAGGAAAGCTGAAGGGTCTTGATAAAGCTCCCCACAAGAAGAGTATGGAGGTGGAGAATACAAATGGTCCATCTCATGCTGGTTCTGTGCCATGCTGCAACTCATTGTACTTGAGAGATGGTTTGGAGATGCTGAGGATGCAGGAGAAGAAGTTGAAGGTGAAGACGATGGGGGGCTGACTCCAAGGATCCCTGCACTAACAATGTTAATGATGCCTTCTGGGTTCCAGCTGGCTCCGGGGTACTGAGAGTCAATGGAGAATTTGCCCATATAAGTGAAAGTCTGGTTCCGAGGTGCAGAGGTTGGGGTGAAACTGCTGGAATACGGCAGCTCAAGAGATCTCTTTTCACCGGACATATCAATGTTGATCATTCCATCTACAAAATAAACAATAAAATGTTACTGCACTGTTATTAGATACACACACTGTATGCAAAATTCAGTCATTATTTACATGATTACATCCCGGCATGTTATGCCTTTCATACCGGATTAATCAACTCAGGGTGGCTTTGGATCTCTGCACTAAAACCTTAAATGAATGAAAACTGGCAGACTGTGTCAGTGCTTCTTCGTATCTTGAGTACAAGTGGTCTTTAGCTTGCATCACAGCGTATTACTGACGAGAATTGAAATGACTGCATGGAATTTACCCCAGCTTGTACCCAAGTTGTAGTAGTAATACACTTTCAGGTCAGACACTATGACATCAGCTTGGTCCATTATTAGCGCAAAGTACAAGTGGTAACATTTATTTTATATGAACATAACGGGTTTCAATAATGTTCTATTCATATAGGTAACACATAAGCAGCATTGAACAGGACACGGTTGAATTTCTAGTTTATACAGTACTTCTTAACCAAGACTATGTCTTAAAATCAAACCTTGGTATCACCCTCATTAAATTGCTTCTAAAGTTTTTTTTTGTATCCCTACCAACTTCATAACTCACAAACAAGGCAACACGCAAAAGTTAGGTAGACGCTACTTTGGACCCATTTACGGGTTATTTTTAGCCATCCACCCTGTGCATCCACAGTAATGTTCAACAGGTGACGCTTGCTTACCTCCCGTCATTCCGCTCATCTGATGCTCGAACTGCCCGCCCAAATCTGAGTTGGGAAAGATAGCTACCGAACCTGGCATTGCAGCGATCTCATCAACGGAGTAGATGTTTTCTGGCAGATGATGCACAAAACCACCACCGAGAGTTACTGGGATTTTCTCTACAACCTTTGCGGTCATCATTGGGATGGTTAACACCCTACAAATGTGCTAAACACTTGCAGCGCCGGTTTATCAAACTAAATATATATTTATAAATATAATCCCAGTAACAGCTTTCTTTTACTTTCAACCGTTGCAACAAGTGATCTGGAGGTAAGAAGAAATAAACACACCCTCTGGGTCTACATTCAGGCCAGTAGATGCCGAAGACTATATATGTATGACAATTAGTGTCCGTGTTCTTTGCAAAGCTGTTAATCAATTGCGGTTCTTACTAGCAAGGTGCAATATGTATATATTTGAGCAGCAGAGAAAGCCCGTGACGTCACTAACCATATAAGGATTTAGTTTGGAGGGGAAGGGCTTGTCTTGCGGTGTCGTCAGAGATACATTTGCATACTAAATAGCCTTGCTGCGCCCGACTGTGTGGAAAATCCACTCCCTGCTTATCACGTTCGGACAACTCTCTTAAGTGCTTCAACTACAAAACAATTTTCTGATTCTCAGGTAAAAAAAAAAAAAAAAAAACTGCGGCAAAGCCTTTCACAGGGCTGCTGAAACGTATTTGTACATTTTGCGTTAGTTTCACACTGTTATCATTTCCATACCTCTCAAGTGTACCTCATTATGAGGAACATACCTCATTTGGGGTCTTAAAAAGTTCATGTTCCTCCAAGTTCCTCAAATGTTCCACATTGAAAGACTCTGTCACACATTCAGTGTTAGGAATTCTTTTTAGTGAAATCCATTGTAAATAGAAATGAATCATATTAATTCGTTAAAATATCTTCTTTATAAGTAAAACCAGCATATTTTAACCATCCTATGACCTTCCTAGTTGAAGTTGTTAGTAAGCCATTAGTATGTGTTCCACATTTTGCCCATTTGTTCCACATTATGAGGGCTAGTGTTCCTCATTTTAGAGATGGAAGGTTGAGAGCTATGATCATTTCTTCTTCTTTTTCAATTTTCCGCGCCGATCAGCTGTCTAACAATTCCGGTTTGTACCGGCACTCCATAAATGGAAGTACTCCGGTACCAGGGTTAGGCTCCGCCCTCATCCTTTTTTGGGAGGTATTCCGGAAAATGAAACTACGGAAAAAAGCGAGTGGAGCCGAGCCTGTACAGTAAAACCAAGTAACTTTCTTACTGGGCGTGTGAAACCACAACTGACAGAAAGCACACATTCACGGAATATTAGAGCTTTCTGAATTACTGGTGGAAACTGCACTGATTTCAACGTGCTTTTGGAAAGTATATATTTACATGGCAGTGAGACAGGAACAAAGTATCACGACTGTATTCTTTACTACCACTTTGCTGGGTAGGAGGGAAATCGTTTCCTTCAAAATAACACTTAAAGTTTAACTTTTTGGCCTTTTGTGCTTTGTGGATTAGGCTGTGATGGTTTTATCAAATATAAATGCTTTTCGCAGCTGCACTTAAATCATTTTTATGCTGTATACCTCTCAACTGTACATATTTTCGCAGAATGCCCATATTTTTGGTCAGTTCATCAGATTTGTAGTTTTCTGGCAAATCACTGAAAATGGAAGTCACTAAATATTGACATTCGCGTTTCAGATTTCATATGCTTTAGTAAATACGTGCTAACACCAAAATCCTGTTATTCCAGCAACTTTCGAAGTTTATAAGAGCAGTATTTAAAATCTGTCAAACTCATAAATATTATTTAAAGATGCTATTATTTTATGAGTTGGATTTGCAGAACAAACTAATTGAACCGGATTGACATAATTTTAAATCCAACATGCAGTGTTGCCTTTAGTAGATATGAGCATAATCACGTAAAATAGCATTTTTTTCCCGGCAAAAATTAATTTTTTGCTTTAACTGATTGCCACGGAGTCTAAAATGCTAGAAATTGTCTTTGTTAGTCCTGCTACTAGGTATCATCTGTCTCCTAAACTATACATTTTAGTCTTCCTTGTTATCTTCTCTTTTGAAATATACTGTGAATATTTAAATCATAAGCTAAACATCATAAGCTTGCTGTTAGCAATGACTACTGCCCTATAGATCTACTTCTTCATAAAATAAACATTTTCAGTAAATAATGCATAAAAATAATCATCAGTACAAATACCTAAACTAAAAACACTGTTTTCAACACTACTTCAAAAAAAAAAAAAAAAAAAGAGGGATAAACCTCCAAGAATGGTGATATTCCTAATAAGAAAGTACCAGTGTACTTGAATTCGTTTTTTTGGTTTTGACAGCCATTGTTCACCACACATAGAAATTGTTGGCAAATATGTGGTGCCTGAGCCATAGTTTGCTTCACTTCTGTATCTAGTTAGAATTAATTTATGCATACCTCATGCTTTTTGAATGAGTTATTGTTTTATATAACTCCACAACTTCAAGAAAGCGTGTCTATGTGAACGGCATACTCTTTGGAAAAAAATCCTCATGTCACTATCTGTCCTCTCCCTTTTGCTGTCTCGTTGCCCTTGTTAAAGTGTATCTATCTCTTATTCTAGAAGGTGCTGAAAGCTTCAGCTCTGTTAATTCCTTTGAGGCACTTAAACCCACCCTGTGTTGCCTTTCTTCCAAAATATACATATTAAGATGTTTATCATAAGGATCATTGTTGCAGGAAAATAAAAATAAGATTGGGATATTGTTATGGGTGAATATTAATTTCCCAGCCTGATCTTTTCAGGTGATAGTTGTCCACAGAGGCACATGGCTGTATCTTTTGTCTCTAGATTTTAAAGGAAATCCTGGAAAGTGTATCATAGGCATCACTCATTTTTTTTTTCTCATTAGCCCCACCTGCCTCACTATCATCAGTCCCCTTTTAGACAATGACCCACTCATTCTCTTTTCACTGTAAAATGGAGTTGTTAGAGAGGGGCTATCATTTCACCAGTTCTCTGGAGTGGTTTGAGGATTTTCCTGTTTTTTTGGCCCTATTTGTACAACTAAAGGGATTATGCAATGGGCTGTCTATGATGAGCATTCTATTCATTCTCTCACTTTTGCAAGGGGCACTGAGATCAATCAAACAGGCCCACCCACCAATCCAAAACTTCAGGAGGCAGTTTCTCTAGTCTCCACTAGAGAAATCATACCCACCTTGTATGCCCCTGAGTCCACACAGCCCTCCCCCACCCCATTTGAAGAGAGCAGGCCAAGTCCCTTCACTCATCTCCCTCCAGTGTAGATGCTCCACTGTCAAGACTACAAACTGTAGCTCTGTCAACCAGGTCACAGTTAGATCTCCATTCCTCTGCACCACAGAACCAGGCTACTTGCTCATTTCTTTTTTGCCACCTGAAGAAAACCATCAATGTGCTTTATTCTGAAAGCCTGTACGGTTTTTCATAGGTTTTGATCTTTGAAGTGCTCAGAAGAAATATATTTTATTATTTGTGATTTTTTTTATAGAATTCTTTTTAATACTGCTTTTCCTTCTGGCTCTACTATGTTGATGTTTTACAAGAAAATTACCCAGTGTTGTTATTGGTGTCAAGTGGAGTCTTCCTAGAGATGGGCATTTGCAGTACCTTTTCTGTTTAGGATAAAATCAAAATGCTTAAATTGTAAACATCATTCTGGTCTTAATAAAATTGCTTTAGCAAGAACAAGTAGAAATCTAGAAGTAGTTTTACAGGACGCGTAATCAGTAACTCTTTCTCTTTTTCTCCTCATCTTTTGCCCTCTTCTGGTTAAAATAAATAAATGCATGGGCAAACAGACAGAAAAAAACAAACAAACAAAACATTTACAAAATAAAAACGGAGACAATGAAAATTTCATTTAAAGAAAAGTAACAACTTAAACTAATGGTCCATTTATGGGCTAGCATATAAGGACAAGTGTCAGTGACTGAAAGAACCAAACTGATGACTCCAGGTAACATTGCTTTGTGTGCAGCAGTTCATCCAGAGATTAAAGTTCGCATAAGGCAGTTTGATGTCTGCTCTCTTTTCCCATTCTTCTTACCACCTCACTACCTTGACAATGGGTCTAGACTGGGGGGAAAACAACCTTTAGGTAGACTACTCACTTACCATTTATGAACTAAAAAACACTACCTAATGGTGGACATATTCAGATTTTTTTGAGAATAAGTCTTCAACTTCATGGGTCAGTTAGCAAGCATCTAATTCATATCAAAGTATTAAGGCTGCTCTAACTATGGCTAGGTATACAGGTTTCCATTCTTTCTGTAATGGATGATTTTCCAGAAATTGTGTTGGAGACATCCATACATCAGATGTACATGGTGCAAATGCAGTTATTTAACCTGGCAATAAAGTATTCAGAGGGGATGTATGGTTGCCAGATGGACAATGCTTTGGCACAGGAAGACCATATGGCAGTCCTCTTATGTGAGTACTGCTTTTAACATTGACTGCCAACAATTTAGCTAAGATTATTTTGCAGTGATTCAAATGACAGCACAATCTTCATTATCACTCCAAGCCCTCTATTTAGGAACCCATCCATCCATCCATCCATCCATCCATCCATCCATCCATCCATCCAAACAAACATGTTCTAAACCACTTCTGCTATAGAAGATTATAATGGTGGCAAACTGAGCAGGGTAAATCAAATTCCCCTATCCCTATCAGCAGTCTGATGTTTATTGTCTGAGACCCCCAGATGTTCCACTCTTGGGAGGCATCCTCACAAGGTGCATAGCCTGCTTCCAGTAACTCCTGGTGACAATGGAGGAGTGGTGGTCATGCTCTGAAATCACCTCAGACTGCTGACTTTCTCACTGTATTATAGAGAATGAGCCCAGCTAACCAGCAAAGAAACCTTATTTTTGCATGCACACACACACACACACACATACACACACACATATATGTATATATATATATATATATATATATATATATATATATATATATCCATGATCTCATCCTTTCAGTCACTACATAAATAAGGATGGGGACATTAGGTCACCTGTGGGTGGACAAAGTGTGATTCCTTGACTGTCAATTGTCTGAGGCTGAAGATGTTAAGGATCAGATTGCTGAATATGTTTTCCTTTATGGAAATTTCTTAGTGTGCACAGGCAACGATGCCCTTTTTTAGGAAATTCCTCCCTTGTTCAAGTTGATGCAACCATGGAGTTGGTATATATATATATATATATATATATATATATATATATATATATGTGTATATATATATATAAGGAGTGGGGGCTTCCTTCTGCACATTGCAGGGTATTGGGAGATTCCTTCCTCAAAGAAAAACACTTACATTTTACTTTTTTGTCATTTTACGTTTTGTGGATTAGATTGCAATGGTTTTGATTGTCAGGAGTGTGGTATTTGATGACCCATAATGGAAGCAGGAATATTAACTGATAAATTGAGTGTCTCATCCTATGGCTCCTTTTTCTCTGTTCACCACCACAGTCTAGCATAATATCACTCTGCATACTGTCACATCTGATGGTCATTTTCCTCTTCCTTCAACCTTTGTTCATAAAGATTCCTCCAAACTACTTAAGCTATGCTCTCTCCCTCTCTCACTCCAAAAGAGTAAGACATGCTTTTCTGTGACAGAGCCATGACCTTTGATTTAGAAGAGTAGATTAGATTTCTATCCCACTTTACACTCAGCAGTAAATCACTGTAGTGCAGTACAGAGTCAGCTGTGGCTAGGAAGAGAGCATCATCTGCAGATAAAACACATGTAAATGTCATATCTCTAAAATTATATATCTATTCATAAATTCGTTGCTCAGACCATTTTCACTCATTGTTTATTTTATTGTATTATCTATTAACCAGGTAAGGGAACTGGTTCTCAGACCTTTTTCACATATGGCACAGGCCAGAAGGGGTAAGAATATATATTACAAGCTTAAACAATGAAGGACAAATATCAAAATTGAAGTTAAGTATACAATTAAATACTTTTTGAGAGACTATGCACAGGTAAATTAAAATGTGCAGTTGTAGAGAGGCATGGATGATTATATAAAAATGTAAATATAAACTGTTTCAGTGCATTTATAAGGAGCCACTGTTCTTTAATTCTGTGAAAGAAACTTATGAATCAAGCTGTTAACCTGAGGGAAGAGTCTTTGTTTCAGGTTATACTGAGACAGCTTTTGCTTGCAAGTAATATGTGTCTGGTTGGAACTGTTTTTGCTGTTTCCACTTATAATAGAAAAGGAAGACACTCTGTTCTAGACATTAATTTGCTGGCAGCTGGATACTATCATGGGTTTCTGTTGTCTTTGTGCCCACTGTTGCTTGCATTACTATTTTAGCTGCAGTTCATGCATTAGCTCTCATTTGGGTTGAGCAGCCTGATGCCGCACATCTGTGCAAGTGTTTTTTCTGAAAAGGATTTTTGAACCAACCCCTTAACACCATTGAATTACTTTTTTTCAGCTAATACTGCAACTGCTGTTGCTTGCTGTTGACATTTTTATTTGTAACCAGTAGTGAGACTGTCATCACTATCTGGTAGCAATTTTTCATTTATGACTGATTTTGCAGTTTTTCTGTGGTGGGAGAAAGATATGCTGCTCTGTTCTACAAGTATATTTGCTAGAAACTCATTACTACTCTGAGTTTCTATTGAATAATATCGATTACTGTATGCTGCATTGCATGACCTAACACTCATGTCTGCTAAACTGCCTAGTGTAAATGATTTTACTGAGAGATACTTGTGAAACATACTCCCAACACCAAGAAAATAGATGCAATATGGACTGTGGCATGCAAATCCGCACTTATCACCCTAATTTAAAGGAACAAAAATGCTACTATCTAGTTTGAAGGAACATCTTTCATTTCTATGCAGATATCACCATTTTGTTTTTCTATCCATTGTGGCATTCATTAATTCACTCTTTCATCAGGCATCTACAGTCTCTTTAGCAAATTGTACTGTTCTATTATTTGTAGCATATGTGCATGTATTGTATAACAACAGCATCATTACAGTAAAGTGTGTTAAGCAGATGGAAAGAATACTTTGAGGGGCTGATGAATAAAGAGAATGAGTGAGAAAGAAGGTTGGATGATGTGGGGATAGTGAATCAGGAAGTGCAGCTGATTAGCAAGGAGGAAGTAAGGACAGCTTTGAAGAGGATGAAGAATGGAAAGGTTGTTGGTCCAGATGACATACCTGAGGATGCATGGAGTTGTTTTGGAGAGATAGCAGTGGGGTTTTTAACCTAATTAAATCTTGGAAAGTGAAAGGATGCCTGAGGAGTAGAGAAGAAATGTTTTGGTACTGATTTTTTAAGAATAAGGGTGATGTGCAGAGCTGTAGTAACTACAGAGGGATAAAATTGATCAGCCACAGCATGAAGTTATGGGTAAGAGTAGTGGAAGCTAGGTTAAGAAGGGGAGTGATTATTAGTGATCAGCAGTATGGTTTCATGCCGGGAAGGAGCACTACAGATGCAATGTTTGCTCTGAGAGCGTTGATGGAAAAGTACAGAGAAGGTCAGAAGGAGATGACTTAGAGAAAGCATATGACAGGCCGCCTAGAGAGGAGTTGTGGTATTGTATGAGGAAGTCAGAAATGGCAGAGAAGTATGTAAGCGTGATATAGGATATCTATGGGGGTAGTGTGACAGTGGTGAGGTCTGCGGTAGGAGTGATGGATGTGTTTAAGGTGGAGGTGGGATTACATCAAGGATCAGTTCTGAGTTCTTTCTTATTGGCAATGGTGATGGACAGGTTGACGGATGAGATCAGACAGGAGTCCCCGTGGACTATGATGTTTGTGAATGACATTGTGATCTGTAGTGAGAGTAGGTAACAGGTTGAGGATACCCTGGAGAAGTGGAGATATGCTCTAGAGAGGAGAGGAGAAGAATGAAGGTCAGCAGGACTAAGACAGAATATAGAGGAATGATGAAGATGCAGAGAGTAGAGTTAATGAAGGTGGAATACTCTAAATACATGGGATCAGCAGTTCAAAGCAATGGTGAGTGTGGAAGACAGGTGAAGAAGAGAGTACAGGCAGGGTGGAGAAGAGTGTCAGGAATGATTTGTGACAGATGGGTATCAGTAAGAGTGAAAGGGAAGGTATACAAGAGGGTAGTGAGACCAGCTATGTTATATGGGTTGGAAACGGTGGCACTGACAAAAAGGCAGGAGTCAGAGGTGGAGGTGTCAGAGTTAAAGATGTTAAGATTTGCATTGGGTGTGATGAGGATGGACAGGATTAGGAATCAGTATATTAGAGGGTCAACTCAAATTGGACGGTTTGGAGACAAAGCCAGAAAGGCAAGATTGCATTGGTTTGGACATGTGCTGAGGAGGGATGCTGGGTATATTGGGAAAAGGATGCTAAGGATGGACCTACCAGGTAAGAGGAAAAGAGGAAGGCCTAAAATAACATTTATGGATGTGGTGAGAGAGGACATGCAGGCCATTGGTGTGACAGAGCAAGATGCAGAGGACAGGAAGAAATGGAAACAGATGTTTTGCTGTGGGGACCCCTATGGGAACACCCAAAATAGAAGAAGAAGCAGAATTACAGTAAAGTCTCAGTTAACCGGCACTCATGGGAATTAGTAGATGCTGGATAACTGTAGTTTCTGGTTGCTTGAGAGTTACTATTAAAATTAGGCCTGACTAATACTGTACTCTATATTATTTGCTTGGTTTGACTTGTTCTTAGGTTGGGGAGAGAGGGAATTTATTCCTTTGTTCCTTTTTAAAATTCTAAAACTCTGAAAATGTAAGAGATGTTTCTGCGGGGGGGGGGGGGGGCAGAAAATGCAACACATGAAAATTGTACTGTATTTCTTTGATTATTTTATCTGGTTGCTTGAGTTCCGGTTAACTGAGAGTTTCCTGTGCATTGTTTGTGGCACCTTCACCTGCATTGTCAAGCTGTATCTGATATGTTATCCTGCCCTTGCTGCGCATCTGCACTGCCACATACTTTTTACTCTGTCTTTTTATCATACTACATTGTTACTTTTCATTGTGTGTTTACCTTACTGATACTATATTGCTAATTGTGTTTTCATCTTACTGCAACCACACTACTAAATGTGGCACCTTTGTCTGCATTGCCCAGACACATTTTGCTGTACTACACTGTCTGCATTTTGCTATATTACACTATTGTATAGTGCACGCTGTTTTGTATCATAACCTGCCTTTTACTACATTATTGAGATGCACTTGAATTTTCTACTGGATTTTGTCCTGTAACCTGCCTCCTCTACCTTCTTGAGCAGCACACATATACTATTGTGTTGTCAGCACATTGGCTATCTGCCATTATGGGACCATAGTCTTCTTCCTGTTTATCTGTTGCTGACTTGATAGCTCTAGGTACCTTGAAGCACAGTAGCAACTTCCTGATGCTCACTAACAATACCTTTGTGCTGTCACAATTAGGATCAATATATGAGAGGTATAAATATTAAAACAAGAGGCGTTCATTCTACCTACCATAGCTGTCAGTACATAGAACACTATGACACTGCAGCAATTAGTCACAAGCAGTAAGTTCTGTCATGATAAGGTACTGAAAACATCTCTCACCAAGCCCTGTAGGCAGTGCAGCAGTAGTCCCAGACCTCAGTTTTATACTTGCAATTTATACACTACACACACATCCACACACACACACACACACACACACACACACACACACACACACACACACACACACACACACACACACACACATATCATCATCAGTTTACCAGTAAAATGTTGAAGGGAAAACATTTTTGAAGCAAAAGACTGAACTACAATGTTGAAAACAAATACACCATCTAGCCTAAATGTCGAACGTCAGAAACATGAAGATCAACATTTGACATATCAGACTTCTGATTTTGAAAATCCGTATGTCCGTTTACATTTTAGCAGGGGGGGCAAGCCTCTCTGTACCCCCACACCCACTGCAAATTATATATACCAACTCTGAGATTGTATTGCAGTGAAGAAAAGGGTAAATTCCCCGATCCTCACTGTACTGCTATCTCCATTCACAATGTCAAACTCATAATAATGAATCAAGCTTTACTTTTGTTATTATGATTTCATATTATTCCAGTTCAGCATTGTGAAACTTTGAAAATGTACATTTGGCCACAGAAATTCTTTTTCTTTTTTCTGAGACTGAGCCTTTGAAATATTGATGGCAAACCATCAACATCCACTGTTTCTTCCCCTAATATGGGACATCGGAGCTGCATGTCGTAACCCTTATGCCAACCAGAGCATGATCACACACATTAAAATGTTCTAGTTAGAGGCGGAAGTGTAGGCTTAATTCAGAGGGGATCCAATGTGTGTCAGGTTGCACTGAGATGGTTTATAGTCCTTCCTGCTTTACTGTGGATGACCTACTCCTTTCTCCTCAGGGATTCTGCATGTTGTCAAACATACCTTCTACCCATTTAGTACTATGTAGGCAGAGTTGGCCTCCTAGAACGCACAGTTTGGCAAATCCAAATCAAGCCTGTTTAAATTTGGCATTGCTCAGTGCTAGAAACCTTAACAAAAAATTCCTGACCCCTGAGCACGTACATCTTTGTATTATCACTGAAACATGGTTCTAGTAAAATGGTAACATTCCCTGTATGCCTGAGTTCAACACCTATCATTCATTTAGACCCTGCAGCACACCTTTCAACCTCTTAGCATGAGAAATCTGGACAAAGCCTAAATAATAGGGGGACAAAGGCTCAAGAATAAGGACAGATTTTAAATATTGCTCTGATAAACTCAGAAAGTTGCTAGAATAACAGGATTTGTATTAGCACACATTTTCTGAAGTATATGAATCTGAAACTTGAATGTATGTCATTATATAGTGACTTCAGTCATCAGTGATTTGCCAGAAAACCACCAATTTTATATGGGAGCGACCAAAAATATTAGGAAAAAATTTGGACATTCTGCAAAAATCTGGACATTTGAGAGGTATGTCCTGCAGTGTGGAAGGGAGCATATTAAGATTGGGTATCCATGTTTATCTGCAATCCCATAAAAGGAGTGATAGTATGATAATGACTTTAAACTGTCAGGCATCCTAGTGTCAAAAGAGAAGTCAAATTATCTCATCTTTGCCAGTTATAGAATCCCTTTTATGTGTGCCACTGCCATTGATACCTAGCTTAATAAACTAGAGTCCTTAACTATTTTTGTTTTGTTACTACCTCAGAATCTTGCCCAGTGGCTCCACTACCAGTACCCAATTGATCCATTTGTTCTGGGGGGATGGAAGCTGGGTGTTCCTGAGCTAGCAAGAGCCCTACTGCCATTTCATTATTATACAGTAATCCATATTGACCCTCCATTCCCTGCGGAGAATGAGGTTGTAGGAAGTGGATCATTTTTAACTATTTTTGACCTACGCAACCATTCCATAGAGCCAACCACCACCACCTTTAAATACCTAGGATTATGGCCTGATCAGCCACTAAACTTCAATTTCCACACAGACAAAGTGAGAGCCAAAATAAACTCCCTCATCTTCCGGGTCAAAAAGGTTGCCCCTTTTCTATCCCATCCAGCCAGAGAAGTCATGGGCAAAAGGGTTTTCCTTTCTCACCTTGAATATGGGTTCCCAGTTTTTGCTTCTGCCTCCATTACAAACATTACCACACACTAGAGTATCTCTAACATGATCTGCCAGTTCATTACAAATTTGCCTCTCTGTGAGCATCACTGAATCAGTCTAGAAAAAGCCAAATGGTTACCCATAAAACAAAAAATCTAACCAACTTTTAGGATCCCAGCTGTGCAAACTACTCCAATTCCACACATTTACTCTCCTTCCAGCTAGAGTTCCTTCAAGAAAAACCTCCTTATACAATCTGAGACCCTACTCACAAGCCACATCAACTCTCATTACCCATAGAACCAAGCTCCATAACAGTGCACATGCTTTCTCCTCTTAGGCACCTGCTCTTTGGCAATCTCTTCCCAGCAACATTAAGGAAATCAGCACTGATTCCAAGTTCAGACTGCAACTCAGAAAGTACTTCTTGATCCAAGACAAATGCCCCTGTTTCAACGCAGGAAATATCACCTAACCTAGCTCCTTTCTGAGTCTCTTTTCTTCTCTTCTTTCAAGATTCACTGAAGATTCTTTAGAAACGAATGTATATATTGTACATTACACTCTGCTTGATTGTACATTGCTTTGTGCTTGTTCACTAGAATGTATACATGCAGTTATTTCTATGTAATTAGTCTAAGCTACTCTGTTTTTGCTTACATTTCTGTATGTTATGTTTGTAAAATTTTTGCATTTCACCAGGGCTGAGCCTGAAATTGGTCATTATTGATCAGTGCCCTGGTAAGCAAACAATTAAACAGACAAATAAACAAACAAACACACACACACACAAAAATAAATAAATCAGTCAATCAATCAATCAATCTTGCTGGCCCTGAGTAAAAACTATCCTTTCCCTTGAGAGCACCCCCCCCAGCACCTCCTTTGAGCTCCATCATTACTAACTCACAGGGAGAGGTGTCCCTCTACACGATGGGTTATCCTTGGCTAATAGTTGTGAATGCAGTGCCATCAGGCTCAAAGTGCACTAGGTAACAAATAGTGCACCTTCATGGTTTTGCTCTTGTTGTCAGCCACAGCCACATCTCTTCCCCAATGATGGGTGATCTGGTAAGAGTTGATCCTTCTGATATTCCCTGACTAGTGCCCCATCTCTTACAGATACCCGAGCTGGTATTTGAACTTGGGTCATCAGTGCTGTAGTCAGGACTTTATCCTTCTATGCCACGGAATTGTTTAGAGCCCTTAACCATTGTAGAGAATGCTATCATCCAGAGGAATTTTAACTGCCTATCCATAAACTGGTGACAATACACAATGCAGTATTGTACTCTTGAGGCATGAACATCCATGCATCTACCACACAGAGGATATAAGATGAGGGAACCTGAGAAATATTTGATTGTTTTGTGTTTGGTGGAGAATACTTTTAAGGAATGTCACTGAAAGCCATTTTCAGATATTCTTTTACTTTGCAGTTTTCCCCATCGTGGAGCTGGTATATATAAGATAGAGAGTTCCCCCCAATGGGGGTTGTGGAGAGCAAAAAATGACCCAGTCCTATTAGACCTATTACATATTTGAAAATGTGGCAGTATTATCACTACCTACCCTAAGGACCAAACTTTACTCTAGATTATTAAACAGAACCAGTTACCAGAATACATATCTCTTCTAAAGGATCTCCTTCCCCTGGAATAAGTTCTTATTTCATGTTAAACAAAGTACCTCTCTTACTCTGTGTAAAGCCAACCTTGATGATGGGATAGAAGTCTATAAATTCATCCCAGGACAGTGAGCACAGACTCTTACAGAAACAGAAGCAAGAACTGAGAACTACAGTGGTTAGTTTCATAAGGAACTACTTGAAAGATTGCACAGTATAAAGTTATGAACCCATGAACTTATAGCATTCAAGCTTGTAGGCATAGCAATGATAATTTTTAACATTTTATTATTGTAATGAGCAAATCATGTCCATGAAAATCACAAACATAAGGGAAGACAATACACATCATTGTCTTAGTTGTATGCTCAGCTTGAATATGTCTGACTTAGCACCAATAATGTGGACAAAATTCATACTTGTCAAGTAAAGTAAAAAATGACATTCAATACCAGCCCTGTGACTCTATACTGCTGCAGGATTTGCTGCAAAACATTCCAGGGTACATGGTCATATGACTTTTCTAAGTCCACACCATACATGTAGAAAGTAATGACAGTCTCCAATGACCACTTTAGTATTTCTGCAAGAACACATAATTCAGTGGCACTTTCCTGCACAGGATGGATTATGCATTGCATTGAGTCAAAGGTTCAACTTTTGGATACTGTCTCTTTTACAGCATGCTGGCATATGCTTTTCCAGGAAAACCAAAAAGTGTAAACCTCTATAACTGAAAATTCTGTCCCCAGTGTTGAAAATGAAGACCACTGCCTCATTTTGCCATTCCAAAGTTACTTTCCGAGCATTTGACATAACATTGGAAAAGCACATTAACTGCAACACCCCAGCAATGCACAATGTTTTCAACCTTTACAACTGAATCTCATCATCTCAAGCAGCCTTACCACATCAGAGTTGTTTAAGTATCACAGTTATGTAGTCTCCTGAAAGGGACCTACTTCTGTCATCTGATTCAGGTACTGCTCTTGATAGAAAAAAAAACTTCATCCCTCTCCCATCAGAATCAGAAGAGAATGAGGGGTCCCTACAAAAAGATGATCACATTTGTTTTCCTTGGGAATTTGATACTTACTCTGAGGCTGAGGACCCCTGTTGGATTCAAAAAGTTTGATGAAAGAATATTTTATGTAGGCCACTGAAGAACTTTCATCTTCAATGAAGAGATATAAGGAGAGAGAGAAAAAACTACTAGTAGGCTTAATCTTCTTCTTCTTTCGGTTTTTCCCAGTCAGGGGTTGCCACAGCGGATCACCTTGTTTGCTCATGATTGGCAGTGGAGTTTTACGGTGTCGAGTTGCCAGCCCAGCGCCCAACATTCCACAGAAGGCACACATGCATGCTTAGGGCCAGTTTAGAATGTCCAATCCACCTACTGCATGTCTTTGGGATGTAGGAGGAAACTGGAGCACCCGGAGGAAACCCACATGACCACAGGGAGGATATGCAGACTCCGCACAGAAGGCACCCCAGCAGAGGATCGAACCAGAGAACCTCTTGCTGTGAGGCGGCAATGCTAACCGCTGCACCACGGTGGCCGCCCATTTTATTTATTTTACACTCTATAATCTGATCACTTCTACCTACCATTATAAGCTAGTTACTATATATTTAAGACAAATAGGTTCATAGATTAGTACTAGGCTAACAGCCCTTCTGGGCCATTTTAAGCCTAGCCAATTACCCTATGTGAGAATCAAACCCTGTACCTTGTAACTGTAAGGTAAACACCTTAACCATTATGCCAACCTCCCACCAATGTTTTACTCACTTGAGCTTTTAACATACTGTATTACACACTCTGAAATGTCTTTAACTTGTTCTGCACAGTTACGTGTTGTGTCCCTGGTAACTTGCAATATGTAACTGAAATGTATAAATTTTTGCCCTTTCTTTGTAACCTGCAAGTTGTAAATTCAAATGTAACTGTAATTTGTTTTGGAGCTTTTCTCTCTGGGTCTCCACTGAAAATGGGCTCTTTTGGCCAAGTGGACTTCCCCGGTCATCAAACTTAAATAAATAATAAAATATATAATAAATATTCTTGTTAATTTTATTACTTCACAACATATAGATTACATTGCCATTAGTGTGATTCACAGCATGTTACACAGAAACCAAAGCCTTTTTAAATAGTGCTGGAGAAGTTCAATTGTCTGCACACAGACCTAGTTTGTGACTTGGAAGTTATAGATTTCACTGCAAAGAAGGGTCCAATAAAACTACGACTCTTAAAACTTCCCCTCATGGTAAAGGAAGTAGGATTCTTGATAGCTTTGACAAAAACACGTATACTTATGCCATCCCAGGTATTAGAGCAGTTAGGTATATGACCCATTTGGTGCAGTATCAGTGTAAGATTTTTCAACAAACAGAGGATTTAGCTCAAGGTATTCTAGATGTGTAAGAAAACATCTCAAAGCTGACAATGACATCTGAGGAAGTAGAAACTCATATTATTGTATGTGAATATGACACATTTGGTGCCAGTTTTAGAGATGTTGCCTGAGGGATAGTGATTAGGAGGCACATCCAGCTCAGGGCACAGCCTTTTTCTGATAACGTCAGTAACCAGCTATTAGATGTATCACTGGCTCTATGTTTATTAACCAACTGGACAATAACAAGACAATGGAGAATGTGAAACTATTCAGTCTCTATCTCTGGTGAATATTCTATTTACTGTCTTAGCCATTGTACAAAAAGCAGTCTAGGCAAAAGAAATATCACAAAAGAGACAGACAGTACAAAAAGCAAGTCTAGGGAGCAAAATAACTAGAAGCTGGGAACTAGAAGTTTCAGCAGCAGTAAGCAATATGTCAGCTAGAAATATCTTTTACTGATGACTAGTGCCAAACTAATCTGTCATCTGTTATTACCCTGCATCAGCTGCCTAAATCCTAACTGGAAGTTTTTACTTTTCATTTTACTGTGCAGTAGTTTCAAGTTACCACCCACAGATGTGTCAAAGAGATTGTGTCAGGAATGTATATCACAGACTTTTGTGTTATTCCAGTTTTAAAACCTATCTTTTCCAGTAGCAGTTGCTGGATAACAGGTCATTCAAGCAGCATTTGTCTTAGACCAAAAAAATGGCTTTATTCAGGATTTTTATAGTTCCAAAATCAGAAGGAGACTTTTTTTCGTTTTTATGGTCATATAGGAAAAAGTTCTGAAAATGATGATGTTCAGTATGTTGTCACCTCAATGCTCATACCCCCCCCCCCCCATTTCAGTTTGTTTATCTGGCAACTTTGGAAATGCAAGATACTTGCTTATATATTCTGTTTTAAAAGGTGTATAGAAGGTTTCTTGGGTTCTAGATGTCAAACTTTGACTATTAAGTTTAGTTCCTTACTAGCACATATTACTCTCCCCTTTTTAATCAAACAAACTCTATGCCTACTGACTCCTGCCCAATAATACATGAAGATATTGTCAGGAGATTTCCTATGAAACAAAAACACTAGCAGAGTGAGTGCTGATAATTATTTTGGGGTAGATTGTGTCTTATAAAATGAACTTGTAACTATTTATTTTGGTGTTTAATGCCTTACTTAGGGACTGTGCTGTCCTATTAGTTTGGAAATCAGTTGGCACTTTCCTATTTACAAGGGTGAATGAACTGATCATTTGTCCAGTTATCAAAAAATAAGTGTGACATCTTGTTAGAAAAGGATAAACTTTATGCATTAGATTTTGATTTGTGTCAGCATGGTTTCATGAAGAGCAGGAAAGATTTTTAGCCAGTCTATCTGATGTTAATGAACCTATCACTTAGACAACGCATGGTGCCTTTTATGTTATGGTGGTTTATGTTGACATCTTCATGGACATCATTCCTGTTCGTCATCATGCCATCTTACAATGTCTCTAAGGTAGAAAAGTGGATTATTGCTTAAAAAAATGGATCAAGGAATAGTTATCTGGAAAGAAACAAACTAATTGTTTTATGCAATAAATCTAAATGGATTTCTGTGAATAATAAGAGTTCTTCAGGGCTCTGCACTGGGAACAATTCTATTTAAAATTATCTTTTTTTATTTCCTAGTATATAAAAAACAATGGATTTCAAAATATGCAGGTGACTTAAAATAGTGTCTATTATCTCCACAAAAGCTCTTATATCATTGAACAATTACTTGAATGCCATTGTTTCATAGCTAAGACATCAATTCTTGGGAACTCCAACAAAGTTAAAGTTATATATTTTGTTCACTCCAACATCTCACAGCCTGTTTTGTTAGAAAACACAGTTATTAAAATTGTAGAGGTATTTAAAGACTGGAATGTATACATAACCGGTAGTCTAGCCTTTACAGGCAGTGTTGCTAATGTTAATGTAACAGCTTCCAGAATTTTTGGCCTCATCATTTTTTTACAAGGTATCTGCCCACACTAATTGATTTATTCCTCTCTCATGTTTGACAAATGATTGCACACATTATCATGTTTTGTTTATACATAAAGGGTGAGGTCATGATATCTGACTTTATTCAAAGAAGATTCATGAGGAAAAACTACAGTGTAGGGAGATGACTTATGGAGATTGTTTTAGCTTTCTTGGTCTTCATTCTGCAAGCTACAGATAAAATAAAGGTAGGTTAAATCTAACCTTCAAAGCCCTGAAACAGTCAGTCCTGAGACTGTTAATTTGGCTTCACATTCAAGATACTGACAGGATGAATTAGAAACAACAATTTTAATTTCGGAATTTCTCCATTTAGATCATTGAAGAGAAGAAGGTTATTGAGTCCCTTTCTTTCTTGCTCTTGGAATAAACTACCTTTTAAAATAGGGACCGTAATCCCCCTAACATCCTTTAAAGTAAAATATGATCTTTGGATCAGCCATAAAACATTTTAAATTTTTGTGCTAGAGTTTGTATGCTACAATGGCCTTTAGGACTCAAACATGGAATTACCTAAACTATGAAACACTGATGCTATCATTTCTCCTTCCAGAATATCCAGAGTACTCACAATGCACCTGGCACCTGTATTTGATTACCTGAGCCTGAGAAGCATTCACATTTACCCTCATTCAAGTCAGCTTCCATATAAACCTTTGTCTGACATTTTAAAATGATTTTGTATGGTCTCCAAAGTCTGTTTTTCAAATATTACAAGCCCAGATACAACCCTTTCTCAGTTAAAAAGGTTTCTGTAAGCTATTCTAGATACCAAAGCCCTCAAAATCTTCTTACTCCAGGAGAAGGTAAAACCAATGATGAACCTCTTTTCTTCACATCTCACAAATTAACCAGTTGAATTCTAGAATATTTTGTAAGGCTCTGCACCATTAATAATCCTCATGATGCCCAGTGACAAATTATGCAGCATAAAAATATACAATGGTATATCAAGGACTTTTAGAACCAGTTCCATCCTTTGGTGGATCAAGTTTTCTCATGGCATCAGTAGGGTTAGTCATCCAACGTTACCACTCCTGACCCCCAGATTCATATCAGAAGTATAAAATGAAGACTTTGGATGATGTCTAGAGACTCAGCTCAAGAATCTGAAAGTACAGGGCTGTCATCTCGAGCTTTCAGAAAAAAAGTTAAACATTCTAGTAACTATCTTTCTACAGTCTGGACTAAGCAATACATAAATTTCATCTGAGAAATGATGGTCATTTGCCTAGGTATGCAAGCCTTCAAAACATTCTTGTAATTATATACTCAACTCAAGAATCTGAAAGTACAGGGCTGTCATCTCAAGCTTTCAGAAAAAAGTTAAACATTCTAGTAACTATCGTTCTACAGTTTGGACTAAGCAATACATACATTTCATCTGAGAAATGATGGTCATTTGCCTAGGTATGCAAGCCTTCAAAGCAGTCTTGAAGCTGGGAACTTTTTAGATTATTATAGACAAGGCAATGATAATAAGGTACATAAACAGATCAACAGTAACATATTCTTATGCCTTTTTCAGACTAACAATTATAATATATGTAAACATTCTCTGTATGGAATTATTACAACTTACAAATATCGAATGTTGCTGTGACATCCCTTCTCTGGGTCAGTGATCAAGGAGGCTCAATCCTCACCACGGACACCAGAGGGGGAACGTTCACTTTGAGAAAAATAGACACACACACTATTTTCAGATAAAACTCTTTGCACCAAGCACAGTTTCCCTTAAGAGCACAAAGGGAACACACTCCAGTTCTATGGCTGGACTCTCTTTCTCTCTCTCTCCAGGCCACAAATAAGAATTCACACTGACCATTAAAGAGCTCTGTGTCCCTGTTTCAAGTAGCTGACACACACACTTTTTGAAATTTGATTTTCACACACACATACCTGAGAAAGGCTGGCACATATTACCCGTTGTACCACCTCTGCCCAGGCTATAAGGTAGTTCCACTGTCACCAGCCAGTTACTGTAAGGTTCTTAGCAGGGTGTCGCTTATCTCATGCATTCAAAAGAGATGATGAAGTGGTGTATGGGTTAAAGATATTTATTGTATATAAATATGTCAGGAACTGTAATTGAAACATGTATCTAAGCTAACTGATTCACTCATTACTTCAAACACACTCACGTGCATCTTCATTCATGACTGCATTCACTTTGGTTGACTGTACAAAATGGTACTGTTCTTGCACGTGCTCAGTACTTATATGCACATGCTATCTAGCTACAGTAGCTGACTAGGAACATTACACATAATTATCTACATCTTCCCTCTTTGATTTGTTCAACATGCAACAGGAGAACAAGACATTTTACATGCTAGATATCACTTCTCACTTCAATATTAACAACAAATAAGAACTCAAGTCCAAGTTGCTATGTATTTTGGATTGGATCTGGAAATTCTACCTGATCTGATCACATAAAGGCTTTGACTGGGTTTAGCGACAGCAACAGTTTCTGGGGAATTCTTCTCAGTAAGAACTTTGGGGATTACATCAGCGTTATTTGAGGAAAGTACACTGTTATCTGAAATCTGAACAAGTGTAGGGTCACTCTGAGAAATAGTCTTTGGCACAGGCAATCTGCTGTGTCACTGGTTCAGAGACTGGAAATATACGTCTTTGGTTCCTTCTGAAATCCATTCCTTCCAGTTTTACAGGATCTTGGTTCTTCACAAATATTTTTGATAATTCCCACTTGATCATATTCTGTAGATATTTACAAGGCAGTTACAAAGACATGTGTCTGGAGCATTTCTCCATGGGCCTCCAGTGAAAATTGGCTTCAATCCAAGTTGGACTTTCCTGGTAAACATATGTTAAATAAATAAAAAATAAATAATATTTGCATTCTTACAGTTTCACCTTGTCTTAATGGTCTAAGGGGTTTGCTAGATTTATCGTAGTACAACTTTTTTGACTAATGTTTTTTTAAAAGTTGAGTCTTGACCACTCTGTTAACTTTGCATTTGGAATCAATAGTTGTTAACTGATCAGCAAGGTTGTTCTTGTTTGTCTAGACATTAATCTCTGCGCATGTGAACCAAGCAAATTATCTCAAGGAATATTTCTGAGACTGAGTAGGTTAAGAAAAACATTGGTACCATCTCTCTTGGATTTCTCTAACAAACATTTCGCACTCTGAACTGCATGCTCAGCTAATCTGTTGGACTGTGAATACTCAAGACTACTAGTAACATGGAGGAAGTCCCAAGATTCAGCAAATTTCTTGAACTGCTGACTTGTAAACTGTGTACCATTGTCAGATATGACTTTGTGCGGACTACCATGCAGAGAAAAATGTCTCTTCAGTTTCGTAATGACAGTGCTGGATGTTAAGTTAGGAAGAAGCTCAATTTCAAACCAATTCAAATAAGAGACTATTAACAATAAGTGATGTTGACCATTCCATGTGAAAATATCAGTAGCAATCGTTGACCATGGTGATTTAGGAATCTGGTTTAGGTGAAGTTGTTCTTTTTGTTGGCGTGATTTAGTACTATTGCAAATTGAACATGCTAGAGTTTCTTTCTCTATATCTTTTGACATAGAAGGCCAAAATACTATGCCTCTTGCCCTTCTTTTGGTTGATTCAGTACCTGGGTGACCACAGTGAAAAATCTGTATATATTCCTGTTGTAATGCTGAAGGAATTACCACTTTAGGACCTTTCATGATGATGCCATCTTCCATCATGAAGTCATCTCAGTAAGGACAATGCTTCTATGTGTCAAGAGGTCAACTGGTTTGTCATACTGGCCACCTTTGACTGATAAAATGTTTCAGCTTCTGGAGAATAGGTTCTCAAGCTGTGTGATTTCTGAGTTCATCAAGATGTGATAAGGAAAATATTTTGACTTCCATGACTTTAAGGTCTGCTTTCTCATTGTCATGCTGTTGTGTTGTTTCTTTAGGTGCTTTTGACAAAGCAGATAGAGAAATTTACCTTTTGTATAAACAATATTGAAGTTGTGCTTTTGTAATTTTAACATCATGCATTGCAAGCATGCTGGGGTTGAATGTATTGGCTTTTTTAGAATAGTCACTAGAGTTTGGTGATCATTTTCTATTTCAACAGGTTTGCCAAAAATATAATCATGGAACTTCGAACATGCAAACAGTACTTCCAAAAGCTCTTTTTCTATTTGCGCATACTGCATTTCAGTTTGGGTTAAAGTTCTGGATGCATAGACTACTAGTATGCATTCTTGAAGACATGCTGCACCAAGACCATACTTAGAAGCATCACATGAAAGAGTAACCGGTTTGTGAACATCATAATTTCTCAGTGTGGGCGGACTTGCAATTTTCTGTTTTAGAACATCAAATGCTTTTTGGTGTTGTTCCAACCAAGACCAATTTACATTTTTGCTTGTTAACAAACATAATGGTGCTGAAAGCTTACTCAGGTCTGGGATGAACTTTCCTAAATAGTTGACCATACCTGGAAAACGTTGCAAAGATGTAACATTGTCTGGAACTGGCATCTCAATGATAGCTACTTGCTTGAATGGATCTGATTGTAAGCTAGAACTGGTGAACAAATGACCCACATAAGTAACTTCACTTACAATTTCCTGAGGATTTAGTTTAAGACTAACTTCACGTGCACGATCTAGAACTTTCTTGAGGTTTCTAGCACATTCATGTTTACCATTGCCCCCTACCATAATGTCATCTGCTATGATAGCACAATTTTTTTCTTTTGGCTTTTCCCAGTTAGGGGTTGCAACAGCGGAACTCCAGTCTGCTAATGATTGGCAGTCGATTTTTTATGGTGCCGAGGTGCCAGCCCGATGCCCAACCTTCAACGAAGGCAAGCCCATTCACGCATGTCTTTCGAATGCCACTTGACCACAGGGAGGACATGCAGACTCCACACAGAAGGCACTCCAGCCAAGAATCGAACAGGAGAACCTCTTGCTGTGAGGCGACAACGCTACCACTGCACCACCGCTGCTGTGATAGCACAATGATAACCTAAAAAAATTTGTTCCATTGCACTTCGAAATACTTCACTGGCAGAATTTATCCCAAATGACCTTTTCAAAAATCTGTATCTACCAAATGATGTACTGAACATGGTTAACAATGAAGATATGTGAGCCAGCGAAATTTGTAAAACTGAACTGCTTGCATGTGCGACTGAAAAAACAGTGGCATTTGGCATAAGAGCTGCAACTTCTTCTACTGTGCACATCAGATGATGAGAATGTTTAAGCGCTTTGTTTAAATCTTTAGGATCAATACATATTCAAATATCATCTGAGCTTTTCTTATGAGCTACAACCATAGAGGATACACATTCAGTTGGTGCTTTTACTGGAGTTATCACACCTAAATTCATCATTTTGTCTAGTGCTGTTTTCACTTTGCTGCATTACAACTGGAACCTTCCTGGCTGAAAATAATAGCATATTCACAACATTATTCTGTGTAAAACTGTCATGGTTGTTCAGACATATATGGTGGATCTCCTTATTAAATTAAATCAGTCCCATTCTCAAACTGTCTTTGAGGCCTAACAATGATTGCACATGTCTTTTGACTACATAAAACTGCACGTCATAGCTGTTCCCAGCAGAATGGCATGTGAGAACTACTGCACTTCAGTCTGAATCTCTTCACCATCATAAGCAACAAGTTTTGCACACTTTGCTGAATCAAGTTTCTCACCAGCTTTTACTTTGGCAAACATTTGTGCTGCTATAACACTGCACTTGGACCCAGTATCCACCTTAAGTTCTACAGGTTTTCCATTAATCCATACAGTACAAAATATTTCACCCTTTGCTGCCAACTGATAATGTACTGTATTAACAGTTTCATCAGTCACAGAGACACCATCAACGTAGAAAGTTTGCTCATGGCTTTCTATCTGATCTACTTGCTTCTTTGGATGCTCTGTTTTAATAAAAGTATGTGTCACTTTAGACTTGCAAAGCCTTTTGAAATGATTCAACTTTTCACATTTGTGACATTTTTGACCAAAATCTAAGCACTTTTCTTAGTTAGGTTCATGGTTACCTCCACAGTTATAATAGTTAACAATAAGATTAGGTGCTGTGGCCCCGTTCAGTTTATGGTTGAAATCGGGTACTGCCCCATTCAGTTTATAGTTAACAATGAGGTTAGGTATGGCAGCTTTCAGTTTATATCTCTTATTTTATCTTAGCTTTCTGTTGTACACTATCAATGTTGACACTGTATCCATGCTTTTCTCATTCATAAGCATATTCATGTGTTTTTCTGTAAACTCATATATTTGACAAATCTCTGTGGCTTTGCTTAACATTAAATCTCTGTCTTGAAGCAAAATCTTTCTCACTGCATCATTATTAACACCACACACACAAGTCTGTCCTTAATCAGCTCATCTCACAAATCACCAAATCTTCACGTTTTACCTTTATTTCTCAAGTCAGTAATATATGCTGCTATAGTTTCACCAGACTTTTGATTTCTTGTGTAAAACATTTGTCTTTCCATTGTAATATTAGTTTGAGGATTACACATTTCTCTAAATTTACATTTTAAGTACTCAGGCTTTTCCTGCGTTTCAGTCTGTATCACAATATGATGGTTTCCTCCCTCCCCTGCATACATAGCAGGTGCATAGCCACATGCACATTCCCTCTCAATGGTTTCTGAGCCTGCTAAATTAAGAAGTATAAATGCCTTTGTACTTGCGTATTTATCAGAAAAAGCAGCCTGTATGAAAATATATTGTTGTTCAAACACTCGCCAGTTCTCAGCTATATTGTTATCAAACACCAGCGATTCAGGTCTGCAAAATCCCTCTGCCATAGCAACAAAATATGTTTAAGCATAAGTATAGACCAGGTACTGGTAATTATGCTGAAATGCACAACAATCACTCCAAAAAGGCTTCACTTTAACACTGTGAACACTCTGGACACTTCGGATAGCTTTAATTAATACGAAAAAGTAGTACATTGAGAAGAAATGCAGTTGTTTTAGCCTTTTGCTACATTTTAACACTTTGGAAATTGTTTTGAACACTTTTGCATTTATTTTGAATACTTTTATTAGTATGTTGCAATTATGGACATTTCAGTTATCTCGGTAATTATTTTGAATGCTTCACTAAATGTGTGGCGACCGAAAAATCATTTAAACAAGTTTAAGTACCTTTGAATAACCTCTGACCTGTTTGTGAGTTCACTCCTGGTATATTCCTCCTCTGTTAACTGCGTGTCTTATGGCTTGTGTGTTGCTTCAACTTCGGATCCCATTCTGGTATCATGTTGCTTGTCTCATTCATTCAGAAGAGACTTAGCGGTGTATTGGTCCAAGATACTTATTGCACACGAACATGTCAGGAACTGGTTCAAAGCATCCAACTGCACAACAAATTCTTTGCTGTAATCTGGACTGGATAACATAGGGGGTCCTCCCAAAGCCCCTTTAAGGTTTTGGAATGGCTGGTCACAGGCTGGAGTCCACCCTACCTTATCTGGCCTGTTTTTCCTCATCAGGGCTGTGAGAGGAGCAGCTGTTGAACTATAATTGGGAGCAAACTTTCTATAGTGTCCTGCTGTCCCCAAGAATGCCCTCACCTGCTTTTTGGTAACAGGGGCAGGCCACTCCTGAATAGCTCCCACTTTGACAGGTTCTGGCCAGATCTTGCCACTTCCCACTTTGTGTCCCAGGTAGGAGACGTCTGCCATACCCATGTGACATTTACTGAGCTTAATAGTCAGCCCTGCCCTTTGTAGTCTGCCCAGGACCTCCCTGACAAGCTGAATGTGCTCTTGCCAGGAATCACTATAGATAGCAATATTGTCCTGATAAGCAAGGGCATAATCTCCTGCTCCTGCTAGGATATGATCTACAAGCCTCTGGAAGGTTGCTGGGGCATTTTTCATCCCAAAGGGCATCTTCGTGAACTCATATAATCTGAAAGGAGTCACAAAGACTGATCTCTCTCTAGTGGTGGGATTCAAGGGCAGTTGTCAGTAGCCCTTGGTCAGATCAATAGTGATCATATACTTAGCTCCACCCATCTGCTCTAAGGCTTCATCTGTCCTAGGCATAGGGTAAGTATCTGACTCTGTGTGAATATTTAGTTTTCTGTAATCCACACAGAACCTGGTGCTGCCATCTTTCTTTGGTAGCAGCACCACTGGGGAGGCCTGGGACTGCTGGAATACTGGATTAACCCCAGTTCCAACACTTCCTGTATCTCCTCCCACAGAAACTGTCTGACTCACTCAGGTACAATGTAAGGGGCTTGCTTGATAGGCCTTTGGGGTCCTGTATCCACATGGTGCTGCACCAGGTGGGTACACCCAGGTTTCCCAGTGAACATGCCCCCAAATTCCTGTAACCCTGCTCAGATTTCTCAGACCTAGGTAAGGGATATAGCCACTGGGACATTGCTACTACTTCCACTGAGGTGTTAGCTCGAGTCTCACTGAGGAGATCAGTCACCATATCCCCATCAGACTCCTCCTGCCATCCACTGCAAATACTTAGCACCAGGGCCTCCCTATCATGGTAAGGCTTCATCCTGTTAACATGGTACAATTTGTACATCTGCCTCCTGCCTAGCAGGTTTACCATGTAGTTAATATCACTGACCTTCCTTATAGATTCAAAGGTTCCCTCCTAAGCTGCCTGCAGCTTATTGTGTCTGACAGCAATGAGCACCATAACCTGCTGTCCCACATGATACTCTCAGGCTTGAGCATTCCTGTCATACCAGACCTTTTTCTGCTGTTGTTCTCTTGCCAGGTTCTCCTGGGCCAAGCCCATGAGCTCCCTAAACCTTATCCTGAGGTTTAGGACATATACCACAACATACACCTTGTGGGATTCACACTCACCCTCCCACTCATCACAAATAGGGTAAGGGGATCTTTAGATTTTATGTCCATACAGAAACTCAAAGGGTGAAACATCTGTGGATTCCTGGGGTACCTCTCTGTATGCAAACAGCAGATGGGGCAAATATTTGTCCAACTCTCTCTTAAACTGGTCTGCAAATGCCCATAGCATGGTCTTTAGTGTAGAGTTTAACCTCTCCATAAGACCATTAGTCTGGGGCTGGTCTTTAGGTGCTTCACCCCACAGCACTCCCAGAGACAAGCCAGCAGGTGTGACATGAAATTGGCACCTCTATCAGTCAGTATTTCTCTCAAGAAACTTACCCTGCTGAAAATCTCTAACAAAGCATTTGCCACTTCTCTGCCTGCATGAGGACAGAGCCACCGCCTCGAGGTATCTAGTAGCATACTCTATTACCACCAGGACATACGTCTTCCCTGTGGAACTTGGGGTACACAGAGGCCCCACAATATCCATAGCTACCCTTTGAAATGGCTTCTCAATCACAGGCAAAGGCATCAAAGCAGCTTTGACCTTGTCTCCTGCCTTGCCTACTTTGTGGCACTGCTCACAGGTCCTGCAGGACCCTACTACATCCCTTGCAATCCCAGGCCAGTAAAAGTTCTGCATATTATGTTTCTTGGTACACTTTATGCCCATATGATCTGCAAAAGGAATGTCATGGGCTATGGCTAGAAGTGCCAGATGGTAGGCTGTGGGCACTACTAACCGCTGTATTACTTCACCCTCTAGACCTCGCTCAGGGGTTCACTCTCTGTACAGTAACCCTTTGCTCCAGTATAGAAATAACAAACACCAAAACCAAGTAAAAAATATAT
Source organism: Protopterus annectens (assembly GCF_019279795.1). NCBI lineage: Eukaryota > Metazoa > Chordata > Ceratodontiformes > Protopteridae > Protopterus > Protopterus annectens. The sequence goes on from NC_056748.1 coordinate 719,812,214, forward strand.
GAAGAGGATCACCAAAGGAACACTGCAGCACTAAATCCAGAAAATTTATTGAAAAAAGTTAAGCGCTTTCGTCAAAATCTCAAAACTTCATCAGAACAAGAACATACAAACAATGCCATATTTAAATACCCTAACCCTTACAGCCATTGGTTGACAAAGCAAACATCATTTCCTGTAAAATAATTAAGCAGTTTAAAAAGACAGTAACACATAATCACAGTAACTACCCACTACAGCACACTAATTGCCACCTACCAACCACATAGACATTAATGTATTATGTATTGAAGTATGATTTAAAACACAGATCTTGAATAAAATCACATAAAAAAGCTGATTTTAGTTTTAATGGAGATGTTAAACATTTTTAGCACTGATAACAATAAGAAAATGGCTGCTATTTTAAAGGACATTAACAAACTTGATACTGAAATTAAGCGTGATTTATTATTTGAACATAGGTTGGTTGAATTTGATAATTTATTTAAAAGTGTTGATAATGACTTGGTGGAATTGCAAAAAAAGGAAAGAAAGAAAACTGTTCAGGGATAAAACTGATTATGATGAGGGGAGGGCATACCCTGACCCACCCCTAGGCCAACAAGCTAGGTGGGCTGAAAGATGTGAAGAGGTAAATGTAATTAATGAAGATGATGATGTGGTAGATTCAGTGGATGACAATGCACCGCCTCTGAGGAGATCCCAGCGATTGATGAATCGGGGGGACGGGGGGGGACGGAGGGTATGGACAAGTGAATTATCAGAATCAATGGAGGAGGGGGAGACAGCAACAACAGTATTGGAGGTGATGAATGATACCGATGAAAGGAATGGAATGTATGAATGTACCATTGTGAAGAATCTTGAGCATGATTTCAGCATTTAAAATTATAGTAGGACAACAGTGAGTACTGATTGGGCAGAACTGTTCTCAAAATGGCTCAACTTTGTGCCAGCAACTGGTAGTGGCATTGTCAATACTATTTTGGAGTTTCAATTTGGAACTCTTTTTAACACAAGAGGGGACTGGACAATGCATGTTGCAGGGGAATCTAGGCTGATTAAATAGACCAAGTACTTTCATTCCCCCTATGCACCCGACAGTACAAATGTATGAGACCCTTTGTGAAAATGAATTCAGAAAAGTGGTTGCCAAAAATAATAACAAAAAACTTCTTGATAATAATGGGGCCAATAATTTAACTAGGCAAGAAACTACATTGCTCCGTGATATTTTGGAGAATGATGAAATCAGGATTATGAAACCAGATAAGGGGGGAGGAATTGTTATGGATGTGTGTGATTACAATAGCAAAATGACTGACTTATTGTACAGTGACACATACACAGAGGTTTCCAAAAATGAGGTGAATATATCCTACAGGCGTATAGATTTAGACATTGAACAACTTTTACTCAATGACCAAAGTACTGTAGAAACTTCTAGATTTTTGGAAACTAAGCATCCTAGGATTCCTACCATTTTTGGAATCCCTAAAATACATAAGAGTATCTCTGACCCCCCCTTACGACCATTTCTCAATGCAAAAGCTTCTAAGACCTTCAGTTTGGCTAAATATATTGACAACATTGTGAAGCACACCCTTGATAACAGAGACCTGGTGATCAAGGACTCCTGGGACTTTCTGTCTAAAGTTAAGAACAGTATGTACCACAACAACTTGATCTTGGTCACCATTGACATCTGTGACCTCTTCTCAGTAATACCCCATGATGTTGGACTAGAATGGTTCTATGACTATGCTTGAATAGTACATTGAACCATGACACTATCCTTACTATCAGGCCCTGTATGGACATGGTTCTGGACAATAACTTTATCACTTTTGAGGGGCATTTATTCAAGCAGGTGCAGGGGGTGGCAATGGGTGCATGTTGTGCACCGTCATTTGCTAACATTGTATTAGCACAGTGGGAAGATGTCTATGTAGTGAACTCTGAATTCAAGGACATGTGGGTACTATATGGATGGTACCTGGATGATATGGTCTTATTTTGGCATGGGAGCAAAGATGACCTGAATAGGTTCTTCGTTTACATCAACAACACTACCAACTTTTTGAAATTTACCATGACCAAGGACCTTGACACCTTGAATTATCTGGATGTTACTATTAAGAAAGATCACTTTAAGGGTAGGTTTACTTCGCACCTTTATAGAAAACCTACCTATTCAAACTCTTTGCTGCATTTTGAGAGTTGCCACCCTCTGCATCAGAAAAAAATCCCTTGTTAAGAGGCAATATGTGAGATTGGTCAGAATGGTGTCTGACCAGGACGATTTTGTTAAAGAATGTGATGTCCTAATGGAAATGTTGCAGAAAAGAGGTTACCCCTTTAACTTTGTCAATGACATAGCTGAAGAAGTCAAATCAAAAAGAGTGGGGGTATTTATTCTACACTCTTGGAGAAACCTGAAGGTTTGAATAGAACCTCTGGTTTGGTCATAGCTGACAGTTTTACTAGAGCATGTGTCCTGCCCTTCACTAGGGATATTTTTAACATTAGAAGCATTATTTATGATTTTTGGACCATTTTTTGTTTGGATGAGAAGATCAACAAAAGGTTGGGGGAAAAACCTCTTGGGGTTTACAAAAAGGGCACCTCCTTGAAAGGCCTGCTGGAGAGGAAACAGTTAAAGGCAGGCCTAGGTGGAACTTTTAAATGTGGGAGGTGTGGACAATGCCCCTATATATTGGACACTGATTCTATTAGAGTCAGGAACTATGGTAAAATTACTACTAATAGGAAGTGTTATTGTTACACCAAGGAAGTGGTATATATTGCAACCTGTATGGTGTGTGAGGGGTACTATGTGGGGAAGACAATCAGAGCCCTCAGACAAAGAATATATCAACACAACTATGATATACTAAAAAACAAAGAAAGCAATGCTTTATTTAAGCATATAAAGGTATACCCGACACATTATTTAAAATTTTTTGTACTTGAACAGGTAGACCTGGATCCACGAGGGGGGGGGGGCTCGGTGATGACTTCCTTGAATATTTACAGCTCAAGTGGCAGATTAAATTAAATGCATGTCAACCACCTGGGATCAATGATAAGTTATCCATTAGTTCTGTATTAAAACTAAAATCAGCTTTTTTATGTGATTTTATTCAAGATCTGTGTTTTAAATCATACTTCAATACATAATACATTAATGTCTATGTGGTTGGTAGGTGGCAACTGGTGTGTTGTAGTGGGCAATTACTGTGATTGTGTATTACTGTCTTTTTAAACTGCTTAATTATTTTACAGGAAATGATGCCTGCTTTGTCAACCAATGGCTGTAAGGGTTAGGGTATTTAAATATGGCATTGTTTGTATGTTCTTGTTCTGATGAAGTTTTGTGATTTTGACGAAAGCGCTTAACTTTTTTCAATAAATTTTCTGGATTTAGTGCTGCAGTGTTCCTTTGGTGATCCTCTTCATATATTTTTTACTTTGCTCCAGTATACAGACTCTCCTTTTCCTTGAGAATCAGGTGCTTCCCTAGCTACCTCCCTCAAGCCTCATAATGTAGGGTCCGAGAACTGAGGGTGTCTCAACTCTGTGTTTGTGACCCTTCCCAATTCCCCTTCCACAGGAAGTATGATATCTTCTGACAGCAGTGCCTCACTGTCAGCCTGGGTACTAACACTCACCTCTGCCCTTGCAGTCACCCTATCCAAGGGAATATCAGTGCCTACCAGCAGCTGTGCCTCGCCTTCAGGCTCACTGCTACAGGGTAGCTCCCTCTTTGAAATAGCCACATCAACAGTCCCAGCTTCACGTGTGGGATCTTTCAGGGTCTCCCCAGGTTACCAGACCCACATGCCTGTCTCCCAAGCCTGACTGCGTGTAACTGCATGCACGCGAGGGTACTGCATTATAAAAATCATTCCCTATCAAGACATCTGCAGGGATATCCTCAAACACACCTAGTTATTTACTTGCTTCCTTTTCTAGCCTCCCAGTCAAGGTGAACCCTGGCAAAAGATATTTGGAATGGGGTCTCTCCTAAATCTTTGACTGGAGTGGAATGCCCAAGCAAGTACTGCTCCTCTTTAACCACTGCAGGCATCACAATGGCTATGTCAGAGGCTGTGTTTCTCTTAGCAATGGTCTGTCTTCCATCCACTAAGATAGGATACAAATGCCAGTGATAGTTTGGTACCCATGTTGTCTCCAGACAACTTACCATTGCCATTCTGTTATTTCTACTTGCTGGTTACCCCACCTTTTGTTCCCCACCTTGCTTCCATAGACATTTGTATGCTACATGGCCCCATTGGTTACATTTAAAACATCTAAACCTTGATCCTGGTTGTGTACCTGAACTAGTGGCTTCCCCTGTTACTGGTGGACTTTTTTCGGGTGACCCAGGCTGGACTTTTTTGGGGTGTCCCAGGCTTCCCACCATGGTTTCCCTTATATCCATGTGCAGTACTAGGTATCCCCTACTTGTACAGTGGTACCCTGCTTGCCAAGTAGAGATCCCCTTTTCTCCTCAGCTCATCTACAGAGTTACACTCCCAGTCTGCCAACCAGATTCACATGTCCTCAGGCAAAGTGCTAAGGGCTTGTTCCCTCACCAAAATGTCTGCCAGTCTTTCAAAAGTGGGGACCTGACACCCACTCATCCATCTATAAAAATAAGTGCTTAACTCAGCAATATAATCACATGCTATTTCATTTGCGTTGCATCTATATTCACATAACATTTTTTTTCTGTAAGCTTCAGGTGTTAACTTAAAACATTCCAATAAACATTGTTTAACTTTATCATAGTTTAAACAAGCAGTATCAGACAATTTAGAAATACCATTTACAGCTTTACCATGGAGTAAGGGAGTCAGGAACTATACCCAGAGCCCTTGTTCAACATTATACTATTTGCATACTCTTTCAAATATATGAATAAAACTATCAAACTTATAATCTTCTGTAAACTCTGGAAGAAATTTACTGACTATTATTGCTTCTAGGGTTCAGTTATTCCCTTCCCCATTACCTCCATGACCCTGACAGAGTCAGCATCTCCCTCTCATGTTGGCACTGTTTCTCATTTTCTTTGGCCTCCAAATGCCACAGTCTCTCTGCTGATTCACATTCCGTATGTTTTACCGCAGTCTCTCCATTAATTCTAATTCAAACATTTGGCCTCCAGTTCAAGTGTCTTTAACTCCACATGGGCTTTTTAAGTCCTCTGATGAAAATGTAAACTGTCCTGTTTCTGAGGGCTGCAAATCCCCATAACCAGACTACTTATCCTCCTGGTTGCTGGTCTGTGCTGCAGCTGTGACTAAGGCTGAAGTCATTTCCTCTTTAGTGAGGTTGGCATGCACTAGTCTTTTAGTTTCCCACACCTTGGCTAACTGGTTCTTTGTCAGCTTGCCATAATCCTCTGCTGACATCTTTGCCTGCTTTCCCTGACTAAACTATACTAACAAAAACAATAAATAAATAAAACTGTTGTGAAAATGAACTCTGTATGTTTACCTTGTGGCTGCTGAGAGTACACACACCTTCAGTGACAACTGTCTACAGGCTGCAGAAGTTCAATTAATATCAACACCACTGCTCACCAATATGTGATGTCCTTGCTCTGGGCCAGTGATCAAGGAGCCTCAATTCCCACCATGGACACCACTGGGGGAATGTTCACTTTGAGACAAATATAGACACACACACTATTTTCAGATGCAGCTCTCTGCACCAAGCACAATTTCCCTTAAGAACACACAGGGAACATACTCCAGTCCTGGGACTGGACTCTCTCTATCTCTCTCTCTCTCTCTCTCTCTCTCTCTGTCCAGGCCCCAAATAAGAATCCATACTGACCACTAAGGAGCTCTTTGTCCCTGTTCCACGTAGTTGACACACATTCTCTTTGAGATTTGATTTTTACACACACACACATGGGAAAGGCTGCCAGAGATTATCCACTCTACCACCTCTGTCCAGGCTATAAAGTAGTTCCACTGCCATCAGTCAGCTAGTCTAAGGCTCTTAACAGGGTATCCAGTTATGAGTGAAATTAATACTAATACCAATGGTAATGTTGACCGAACAGCAAGATTTTTAGGACCGTGATGTCACTAAATAAGTATAAGTACTCTCAAAGTTAAATGTTTCCTAAAAAGACCAGCCATAAAGAAAAGTTTAAATATATTTAATAATAAATAATAAAATATCATGAAAATATTGAATATCTGTTTGCAATAAACACCAGAGTTTCAATCACAGGAAATATGAAAAATAACACAGATGGAAAGATTCATACAGGTAAAGAAAAACAATACTTAATTAATCTCACTATATTTTCCTGACTGATTCTGAAGAATTACTGTTTTCTACTTACTTAATAGAGCAAGGAAAGGTGATGTGTGTGGGAAGTCTTTTTTCAGGTTTCACAAACAGACTGCCCTATGACTTCTGTCTCATCTGGTATTAAAGCATCATTTCAGTGCTGGATTATAGAATGACATCATATCTGGTCACCTGACTCTGTGGTTCCCACACTACCCTCTTTACTAGAAGCTGAACCATGATCTTGCACATATGTGTCACAATCCACACACATAGAGCTTTGCTAAGATGTGTTACTGCATCTGGAACTATAAAACCACTTCAACACTTCCACCCTTCCAGGGTAGCAATTAGTTCACCACTAAGGACAATACAGCAGGATTATTTGTCCTTGTTTTCACAGACATTGTGTCTCTGGCTGCATTTAGACCTGTGAGATACAATCTTTATGGCTTATACCAAGTAATTTAATTTCAAACTATTTTTCCTAAGGTAAACAGGGCTGAGCTCAACCCTTTCCCTTCCAGCATCCTCTGTTAACATATATACATTTCAGCAGTTACCCCAATATAGCCTGACATACATGTATATTTCTTTCCTGTTGGACCCACTGTTGAAACATTTTTAACACAAGCAGGTTTACAATTACATTCTTAACATAAGCATCTGCACAAATCAGTTTGATATCATGAACAGACAGGTGATCCACTGTGGTGACCCCTAAATGGGAAAAGCCAACAGAAGAAGAAGAAGAAAAATGACATAAATTCTCTACAAAACTCTAGCTAGCTATGCTGGCATAAGTTACACATGCACTACCCTACTCTCTGTGGCATAGCTGGCACTACCTCACATCATCACAGTTGCAATTAAATATTTAACTTTATTTTTTTAGTCTCAGCCAGAAAAGCCTTCCCAAGTGTATTTTACAAGAATAACAACCGTTAATTAATTTCAGCCAAAACTTCTTAATTAATTTACCCCGTTAAAGATCTGCAATAAATTACATAAAGACATTTACCAGTAAATTAAATTCATATTTCCATTGCTTCTAATTATTAATGCCTCCTGGAGTTAAAGTTTCATATTAAAAATATAGCAGGCTTCTTTCCTTTTTGACTAAATTCTAACATTATTTAAGAAAATAACATTTAATTTGACACATTTTCCAATGTTATACATTTTTTTCCTGGAACTACCTCTGACTGATTTGCAGTTTTTGGGATTCAGAAATAGTTTGCTGTTCACATTAGCCAATTTTGTCTGATGAGTGGCCATGCTCCAGATAAGGGTGATTCAGAGATATATTATGGGCAGCTGCAGAAAGCTTTCAAACTCTGCAGCCTGCGTATCATGTAAATGGTAGTATAGTGAGATGAAAATGAGCAACAGTATTAAAATAAGGGCAATCATGGATGCAGATGAGGGAAATCAATATGGCAGAACAAATCAGAAATTAATATATTCCACATGGAGACATGCTACTGGCAGGGTTGTTCACTACAGCAAAATCTTGGAATTACATGAGACAGGTCATAAGAACAAGTATTGGGTAGCTGCCGCACTATTAAAAAAAAAAAATATATATATATATATATATATATATATATGGATCCCATTCTAATTGCCAAAATTACATTATTCTGAAATTCAGTTTACCGAGACCAGTTCTCCGAAGTTACAGTAGTCTGAAATGGTACTTTGCTGAAACACAAAATACCAACAAGTCAATCTCTAACCCCTACAACACACACTAAAACATATCCTCTAATTTGTCTCTACTTTTTGCAGGGGGGACAAGCCCCCTGCAACCCTGCAACTTATATACACCAACTCCGAGATCGCACTACTTTGGCAACAAGGCTGTATTTGTCCATCCATACTGTAGTGCGATCTCCATTTAAAATATAGGAATGCTGTATACTTTTTGCTTTCCACAATGTACATAGCTGTACGCCTACCTGCATAACTGGTATGGTTCACTAGACAACATGGAAGCAGATGTTTCGCAGAAATGAAATTCGGCTGCCATTTCAAACTACTGTAACTGGTCTCAGCAAAGTGAATTTCTGAATAATGTAATTTCGGCAATTAGAATGGGAACCATATATATATATATATATATATATATATATATATATATATATATATATATATATATATATATATATATATATATATATATACATACATACATACATAAACAAGAGGTTATTGTCACTGACAGTAGTAGTGGTGTTGCACATCATTACCCTCAATGGTATTTATTAATTAATTAATTAAGTAATTTATTTAGTGATTGGTATTTATTTAAGTCATTCATTCTTGCCTATAATGATACAGACTTTGGGGGGACCATTATGATGTCGATAGAAGCATTCTGTATTACTTGATCAAGATGTGCCAGATGAATATGCATGGTCAAGAGTGATACATGGAATACCTATGCCTGTAAGCACCAAGGTCTGTGTGGATTTGAGAATTTTAGTTGCAGGGATCTTTCAACAACCAAAGGTAAAACAGTAATGCTATCTCAGACATATGCCTCAAGGGTAATACACTACTTCCACAATGCCATGCTACAGCATTTAGGGAAAGCATATGTGGTTTCCATGTACTACAGAGGAGATGGACAGTGCCTTCTGGGCTCTTTATTATATAGCACCTTTTCCTGAGCTACTGAGGTCATAGACTGCATCCACATTGTAATGAAGGCCCAACCTGGGGAGCAGGGAAAATGGTATACAAACCATAATGGGCTTCACTCCATCAACATTTGGATGGTCTGTAATGCACAGGGTATAATATACAGTGTACCTGCAGAGCATCTGGCCAGTGCCTATGACTCCCACATACAGCACATGTGTGACATACAACAGCGGTTTTTGCAAGGTAATTTTCTACAGGGGCATCTTATCGCAGCCCTGGAAACCATCCTAATACTACCAATTAGAAGCTCAGAGGTCAGGACAAAGAATGGCTGCAATAATGTCCTGTCACAGACCTGGGTCATTTGCTGAATTTGATTTTGGCCTGCTTAAGGCCTTTTTCTACTGTCTGGATGTATGTGTGTGTGTGTGTGTGTGTGTGTGTGTGTGTGTGTGTGTGTGTGTGTGTGTGTATGTGTGTATTTGTGTTGGGACACAGCTTCTGCATTTGATGCAATACTGTGCTGAGGTCTGGTGGAAAAGCCCAGGGTACCTACAGGAGATGTATGCACTGACAGAACATATACCTGTCCATGGGGGTGCCCTGTCTTGGGAGGATGACAAACATGATCCATGCCATGAAGTGAGGAAGGAGTGCTGTGAGATTGCAAATGTTGGCTCATGCTACTGGTAGCTTCCACATGAGCACCCCATCTAAGTTATGTCCATATCAGCCCCTAGTGCCCTCCACATTGGATAGCGGTGGTGTGGAGGTGCTACTATGGGTTCAAGACTGTGTTGTCCCCCTCCACCAACATAAGTAGACTGGCCATGGGAAGTATGTTGGCCATGATGTGTTTTAACAGAGGGGCATCTACTATATGCAAACTCCCCACTCCAAATGTTTCTGATGTTGCACATTTGGCTCATGCACTCCCTCAGTTCACCATGCAGATCACATACTACCCCAACTAGCTTGGCTATGCCTGTGTTGGTGTCTGCCTGTCCTTGTAGTATGGCTCTGCACAAGTGCTGGTTAGTCACCACACACTCAGCTTGGGGGTTGCTCAGTTACTGGTGCACCATCCCTTGAGATCATCTTCATACTTCATGGAGCTTGCAGCAACCAAGAGGGAGTGTGTCGTAGGTAATAAGGCCACTTCCTCCACAGATGTGTCTGCATCTTCCTGTCCATGGTTGTCATCCTGAGTCTGTAGGGTAGGTTCTACACACAAAGTTGCTGTTCATGTTGGAATGGGGAAGAGATATTGCTATCATATTGCCCGAGTCTACCAATAATACTGTGATCCCTGACTGCGCCAAGGTCTGGCTGCCATAGTCATTTCAGTCAGACAGTTACTCAACCTCATGCATGCATATACCCATAGCAGAGGACACTTATAACACAGCACCCATGAAAACACCAAAAAAAAATACCTATAATCAATCCAATGGTACAGAAAATTAATGGGTAATATATATTGGAGAAGTAGCCTTCGCATCTGAACACCTAATGTTACTGTAAAAGATTTAATCACAGTTATATGTTGTATGAACTCACAGAGCACTACTATTGCAGATAATAATCCATGTTCAAACATACCCACGTAGGGCCTCACTAGCATATATACAAAGTGCCCTATTTAACATTGCTCCAGTGTTTACCAGTCATTTGTGAAAGTCAAAACTGTCTAGACCTCCCATGCAGAAATGCCAGGAGCTCTTCTGTCTCTGACTGTGTGTTCAGTTTGTAGACCTCCACCATGGCCTCAGCTCCTATGCCGGGCTTCTGCCCTAGATTATGTGGTAATAATCAATAAATATCCCTTCATTTGATCTGATCATAAGTTTAGTTTTGCTACAGATAATGTCGCTGTCATCTGTTATATCCCACCAGCCATGGCCACAGAAGGCCCATTCAGACATCTCTCATGAGAGAATATCCTCTGAACATACTGATGGAGTACCTGCAGCAGGATCTCATTCTCTGCATAGAAGAATTTGTTCTTTCTATGCTGCCCATATTCAGACATGACAACCTGCAACTGTAAAGAAATAGGCCTTTTAGATGTAGTATGCTCATACATGATGTACTTCTACACAGCTATAGAATCAGAAGTGGCAGGGAAGATGAGATCAATGTGCCCTTGAAATGTGTAAGGGGAACTGTCCACATGTAGATCTGAGATCCTTGCAGAGGTGTGGTATGTGCTGTGTCTGGGTGTGTTGGCCACATGGTGCAGAAATGACTAACTACTCTGAAGAAGACACAGGACACACATGTGGCTGTATGTGGGACAGCTCCTGACATCTGTAGGTGCATAAGCCACACAGTCAACCATAATCACTCCATGCACTCATTAGAGGATTTCAGCAAAGTATACCAGCATATCAGTACACCACAGTGTAGGCAATACAGGCCCACAGCAGGCTTTGCCTGCCTCTATTTATTAGCCTCCTTTCCAGTCACATATGCCATTGCTATGTGGTTCACCTTATCTGGCCAACAATCCCAACCACTCAGCTATGACATCAGATGATATGTGTATGCACCCCCTCAGGTAGACATAGGCCTGTAACAGAGCACCCTGCAAGATATGAATGCAATCACCTCATACTGTACACAGATGCCCTCTATGTGGATATGTGTGTTGGCATTTCCTCCCTGACCCCCCAGCAGCAATAAATGATGTAGCACAGGCATGACACGTAACACCCTGCCATGCAAGTACAATTAAAGATGATGCTTGTGTTACATCAGTCATGGAGTACACAAACCCTAGACTGATTCCTCAGTAAGGGAACTCAGGTGTGGAAACTCAGGAAACCATGGGATTCATAGTCTAAAACCAAGATGACTCCCTAGAGCCATGAGGTTTCCACCCCAACTACTTTGGTAATACTGTAGGTGCTTCTCCAATATCTTTGTTGCATTGGGGTGGGGGACCAGGCTGAGTCTATATGGATGCAACCTGTAAACAGAAAAGCCTTAGATTGCTTATGAATAAAAGTCCAGAGTATGCAAGACTTTGCACTATGCTACCTGTGTCCTCTGCCTCCCACATAAACACAACCCACAGTAACAGACTCACAGCAACTTTCACAATAACCTCATCATAATGGCAAGTACTTAGGTATATGACCTCCACAGAGCAACATATATGTGATATAAGTAACCCTCTACACACATCTACCAAGCAGTACTGTCACAGCTTTTGTTGTAATTATCAGCCAGCACAGTCAGTGGGTTAAATTTTCATTCCTTGATAGGTAGGACTATGGCACAGTTGACATATAATGTGTCAGAATCCTCATAACTTCTGTGGAATTTCCCCTGCCACGAGTCAACCTCTGTGTTCTCTGACAACACTGTAGATTCTCACTTACTCAAGTTGTACAGTCTCCCCCAACAGTAATAGCATTGTGTCACTTGTTTCCAGCAACCTAACCAAATATGTACTGTAATACACTGACATATATATCATATTAAGCACAAAAGTTACAGCAGTAAAAAGTGATTAAAATACCATTCCTAACTCACTGCTGTGTATATGCTATGAGCATGTATGTTCTGCATGTGATTGTACATAGCAGTATATATTTACAAGGCTTGTCGTCTTATGTAAAGGATTGAGACTGAGATGGATCAGTTATACCTATACAAAAAGGCTTCAGTGACATAACGAAATACTAAAGTTTCACAGATACCTACAAAACTACAACAATGGTAATATTTAAGGTATAGCCCTTTAACAAACTAATGCAACACATCCGCTGGTCATGTTAATACTCCACTTCAGGTTGCCTTTTTATTGTTTATTGTTATGTTATGTACAAATAACTTGATGGTCTTTGCAAAACACCTGCTGTTAGATTTGTCTGTTCTTCATAGTTGCTTCTCTGCCTGGACACCATCACAGGAATGTTTGACAGCATAGGTTTTGCCACTAAGTCCACATGATATGCTGTCAGCATGTACTTTCCAGGAGATCTATATGGCCACTGTCCTACATACCTGTCATGACATCAACCATCTGCAGCCTCTGCACCATCACACTCAACCCAGGTTAGGGGAACAGAACAATGACACTGCATGCTTGCCCTCGCATCTTGTCATAGGGATTAGGAGTAATGCACCTAGCCTAGAGGCATATGCACTGCTTCTGTAGTAGAACATAACATAGCACTCTGTGTAGCCTTATTTGACAGTACTAATACTAATGTCAGTTTTTGTCAATGCCTTTGTTTGTCACTGTTCTTCATTTAATATTTTATTTATTTTTTCATGTTTTATTTCTATCCATTATATTAACATGTTATGCAACATCTGCCATGACCATGCTTATGGCACGACAGAGGTCCACACCCCACCATAAGGCTCATCCTTCTCCCGCCAGCACTCCATTTGGCCCCAGACTTGCCTCCTTGTTGGGTGCAGTGGGGCATGTCCTGGTGGTACCAAAAGTATACTTTGGCAGTCACTCATCAGAGGGAGAGCTTTTGTTCTCTCCAGTAGCACTGTCAGGGCTCACAGGTTGTCACCTGATTAGAGTTGGCAGAGGTTGTAGGGGATTTGGTAGGCCAGTGGCTGGAGGAATGCACTGTCTGCCAGTGGAAGTGGGTGGTTCTAACATAGCTGCAAGAGTCACACCATTGCCTGTTTCTTCCTTCACCACCTCAGACATGGCCCAGATGGTGATGGCTGACCTCTGCCTGGGTCTAGCCCAAACAATGTGAAAACAGGATGAGGATACCAACCCAGTTTCCAAACTGGTGTTCTCCTTCCTTGTGTGTCGTCTCCCTCAGCTAATTGTTCAAAACTCCACATCACCAATGTCTTTCCTCTGTGTGTATGTCTGCAATTCCATGTCATACCCTGCCCTGCGTGTCAGCACATCCCATGTTGTTTTTTGTCTTTTTATGTTTGTTTGTGTCCCACTGTTTCCAACCCTACTCCATATCTATCATGTGCTATACATCCTTCCCCATCTTTCCTTCACTAAGAGTAAGAAAATGGATGCCTTTCCCTTAAAAAGTATACCCTCCTCCCCCTCCACACTCATATCCTCCCCATTTAAAGTAATAAACATATGTAAAAATTGCTGCATGCCATTTACTATGGCTTCAAGATATTCTCATGGCTTCACTATATAGCGCATTGTGTCCTTCTTGCTCACAACTCCACTTAGTGGCATTCCTGGAGGCAGTTGCAGGAAACAGTCTCTCAATGTAATTTCCTCAATCAAGTTTCTTAATTAGTAGCATCTTCGGCCATGAGATTCAAACTAGGTAATTGCTAGTTACCTCAAGGACACATTGCACAAACCTTCATCCATGCAGTGGCCTCAGCATGATCACATAGGCATGTCTCTGAATTCCCAAGGATGTCCTTCAAGTGTTCCAGAAACCTTGACCTAATTTCTGCTATATATAATTTACTGAATGAGCATACTTAGTAGTGTAAAGTTCTCTGTGTCATGTATATCTCCCAGTAATCTTAACACTTTTGCCAGTGATCAATCACCTTTTTCTACTGTAGCATATTCACTTTAAGTACTGGCATAAGAAAAATGTAGCCAAATCTGCCTTTGCCATATATTAGCCACCAATGCTAAAATAAACATGCAGTAGTCCATCCTGTTAGCTAGAATAGTTTCTAAATGCTATCTTAGGGGGTTGCATTAATAGAGTGCAATCTGCCAACAAGGCATACCAATGATCTTTCACAAGTGCTTACAGTCTTATCCACAAAGGAAGCATATCTAATAATAAACTTAATAATCTCCTTATTAGTAGCGACTGTAAATAAAGCCTTGTACTTCTTCCTTTATAACTATCAATATGATTATATCTGTGTGCTTGCAGAAATCATATGGTGATACATACATCACATATTTTCTCTTTGACAAATGTTAAACAGCTTTACATGAAGCATGAAGAAAATCTTGACAGTGAATTTTCCTTGAATACAGAATCTCCCCAAATGGGATGTTTCCTATCTGCTGAGAAATAAGTATTTCCTGCTATTGGCGGTGTGTATAAAGCAATATAAAGTATATGCTCTTGGATATTTATCTGTCTATATGCATCTACATCTATCTATCTATCTAGTATATATATATATTAAGAGAGGGAGAGGAGTGTATGACAAACAATTGAAAAGTACAAGCATCAAAACACAAAAATAATGGCAAATAATTGCAAAAGGAAAGCACTTTTCTTTTGTGGTTTCCTAACCAAAACATTATGAATATATTTAGTTGCAAAAAGGGGTTTTGCAGGGTAAATTGCAGAGTTGAGGTTAGGAGCAGGGTTAGGGTTAGCACTCGTTAGTCAAGATGGAAAGGTGAACAAAGCCTTTTTTGTAGCACAATGCTGTTGGCTGTCCCGTTGTGGTCTTTTTTGTTTGAATCATGTAACATTAGTCTCAAGCATTTAGCTAGAATGTATGAGAGCATTTACAAAAACAATGCAATGTTTAAATCAAAAAGCATACTGGTTAGGTTTTGAATTTGTAATAGCTGTTTGCTAGTGCTTCTTTTCCAACAATGGTTGTGAAAGATTTTTTTATGTTTTATCAAAAACAAAATAGTATATGGTGATCTGCAAATCAAGATTGTTTCTGTTCACCTTAGGTAAACTCAGTTAATATTATCTGCAAATGCTTCTGATAGCACTTCTGATTTTTAACAAGATCAAAATGCTGTACTTAGCTTCCCCATGATCATTCCTTTTTCTTCTGTATCATGTAAAATTAGTTTTGACCATTTGTTAACTCTTCGGACAACACTGTAGTACTATTTTTTAAATACATGCTTTATACTGCCTCTCTACATTTAAAATGCTGTCTGTTGCTTCCCAGTGATGAAGAACTGCACAGCATGAATGATTTAGGCTGCATAAATGTAGTTTCAGGTGGTTGACAGAACTTGTAAAATGGAGGTAACTGACATTTTATCACTAATTTAATGCTATATGTTGCTTTCCTATATTTTGCTATCTATTTATCTATATACTTTGAATTATGTAGAATCTGTTTCAGTTGTTTGTTAGCATTTCACACAAAGCTTGTCAAAGCAGTGTATTTTTTTTAAATTAAGTGCAAATATTACATGTCGATTCCCTGCAGTCATTTTAAAATGTTGTGTATTATTTCCCATGATCATAAAACTGCAAAGAAAGAATGCTTCAGCTCAGCTCTGCTCTAGTAAAATGTTTTAGTTATCTAGGACTTCTGACAGCACTTCTGAAAACAATGCAATTTACTTTTTCCATTCCAGCAAAAGTGCTACAAATTCCTTACCTATAATAATTTTCTTTGAAGCATGTAAATCCAGGTTTAGTTGTGAACTAAAACTTCTGGTAGCAGTTGTAAAAGCAATGTTTTTCACCAGTATCAGAATGCTACATGCTGCTTTTCTGGGATCATTTTTGATTACATATATTTGACTACCAATCCTTCAATACATTTAATATTCAGCATTGATAAATACTAATTTTTGATTTGCAGTTACTTTAATCAAAAGGATTTTTGAACTGCAAGCCCTGATATACAAATAGAGTTTTCATTAAGTAGAATAATACTGACAAATAATCCCTCTATTATACGCAAGATAATCCTTTAAATAACAATGAAGTAGTTCATTCAGCTACCTGTTTTTCCCCCTGACAGAAGAACAAGGACTAAAAAATGTTTTAACACATAGATGTACAGAGACAGTTGAAGTATTACATAGAAAAAAAGTCAGCCTAATCTGCATTTTTTATAAAGGGTAAACAAGTTTGCTCATTTACCAAATTAGTCTCTTCTAAAATTGGTTGGTTAACTGTACTACCATTTGTTATTATGATCAATACACAATGCTTACTGCAGATATTAGGGATCATTCTAACATGTTATCAGTTATGACTACTGAGAACTTCTGAAATTAATTTGGCAAAGTATTTCTGATTCTATAAAATCGACATCCATTAAATTATTTTCCAAGCATTGCACATTGGATATCCAGAGGACAGACAAAGGTGGATTTGTTTCTCCTGTTCTTCAGGCATGTTGTAAATCACCCACTTATGGGAGATAACTAAGGGTCCTCTGCTTGGTACTGTTTCAAGTTTATTTGCATTTCCTGCAGCAATGATCCTTTCAATTAATATAATTCAGTTATATTAGTGTGGTCAGCATAAGTGTAGATGTTTGAATAACAGAATCATTGCTGAAGGTTAATAAATCTGTGCTGTACCTAATGACTAGCTATTTGTCTAATCTGTCTCTCTATAGTTGTATTTGTTTTCCGCTTTCTTTAATTTCTCCAAGTCTTTTGGGTTTCTAATACCATGACGGGAATGGACCCCATTCCTATGTGAAAGTACAATTAAAGTTCATGAAATTAGTATTGCTTCAATCTTTGATGTCAGCCAGTAGTGCTCTTTGCAGCACCCACAGTGTGCCCAGTAATGACTCCTTCTGCAATTTGTATGGGGTTACATGGATTGGTAACATATCCAAATACGATTGTAAATTATTTTTTTTATAAGACCCATTGCTCTTACTACTATTGGAACTGTGTGGGTATCTTTCTTCCACATGGTTCTCATTTCTGCCTGCAGATCCTGGTATTTTATGACTTTGTGTTTCTCTGTATGCAAGACACTGTAGTCACTGGGTGTGGTGATTTCAATGATTAATGCTGTCTGTCTACAGCTATGGCTGAACATCTTTGTGATGGTGGATGTTAAGTGAATGGAAGCCAAGTGGACGCTGGTTTGTGTAGTTAGCATTAATACCAAAATTCCATTTGGACTGAGTAAGTTATGGAGTTTCATGCTAACTGTTCATAAAGTTCATTTTGGAACATATTGTGCCTTTCCATTAATTTTTTTAGATTCCATTTAGATGTAATAAGTTATGCAAGGTTTTTGAGTTTCATGCTAGCTGTTGTTCATAAAGTGCATTTTGGAACATAAAGTATTTTTCTGTTAATTTTTTATTGAATTAGAATGATATGTAAAATTGTCCCTGATTTTGGGATGTTGTCCTTATTTTGTCTTTCTTTGAGTTTGTGTGATGATGGAGTTGCTATATTTATGTTTTGAGGTGCAGGGGATGCAGGGAGCAAACAGGGAGCAAAACACACTTTATTTTATACTTTTATTACGAGTCATTATTTTGTGTTTCAGCCTAATGACCATTCTGTTAGCTTACTATTGGCCTTTTCTTTCCAACCTTTTCCTGTTCATCAGTACTGTGGATGTTTGTTCTTAGCTGATATACTTATATCTATAACTATATCTATATCTATATTTATATCTATATCTATATGGATTTATGTCAGAAGATTGAATTTTCGGGGAAATCTGAACTTTACACGGATGAGACCATATGTTCAACTATCTGAAAAATCAAAGCATTTGAATGGAGATCACAGAACAGTGGGGACAGGGGAATTTTCCCTTCTCCCCATTGTAGTATGATCTAGGAGTTGGTATATATAATTTGCAGGGGGTGTGGTGGTGCAGTGGGGCTTGCCACCCTAAAAAAGTTGTAGATTTGTTTTGTTTTCTTTCATTTGAATTTTCAAAAACTCGATATGGGTCTTTGTCAAAAGTTCGAATGGACAAATTGTCAAAAATCATACGGTCAAGACCATATGATTAACAATTCGGTCCACTGAAAAAAATTCAAACCCAAGCAACACTTGCATACAACAAAACAATGCTTTTTCAGGGACCAATCCCCCTGCACCCCCACAACCACTGCTAATCATACATACCAATTTTGAGATTGCACTACAGTGGGGAAAATGGCAAATTTCCTGATCTCTACTTCTTTGTCATCGTTACTGCTCTATTAGCCTTTCTTTTAGCCAATGAGTATTTCCTCTTAGCCTGGTCTGTCTTTTCTATCTCTTACTTCTACCTGCACCCCTTCTTTCTTTTGGTAACTTCCTGGACTTCTGTTTTTACCACCAGTTTTCCTTATGTACCCTATTTCCATACATGGTTTGACCACATATTTGTTCTGTACTTTTCACATTTGCTATTTTAAGATGCAACCATTCTTCTTTGACTCAGCCTATTACCTCTTCTTCGTGAGTTGCTAGTGCCATGAGTATGTCATTGAACTCCAGTGCATTCACCCCAGTCAACTTCCAGGTCTTCAGCTTAGTCTCTGGTGACTGAAAAGCTTTCTTTGGCCACTACTTACAGCTGATTGTGGCAACCAGTGGTTTATGCTGGATATCATCAGCTTTACTGGGGATGAGTTAACAATCTCTGATTCTACTTCAATACCCCTTCCTTACTAGGAGGAAAGCTACCTAAGTTGCACCTTGACCATCCTTATATGTCATCTAGTGACTGTCTCTCTTGGTGAATTATGTATTGGCTACCATCAAGCTACTGAAAAGATAGAAATCTAGAATAGCTTCTCCTTTTTTATCCTACTGACCCATCTACATGTACACAGGCAGTCCTTATGCGCTCGTCAGTCTGGCCACATATGAGCATTCAGGTTCCCTGTTATCAACACCAACTAATTTTGTCTCACTTTGTCAAGTAGATCCTGTGACTGCTGCATGAATTCAATTTTTTTCATGCTATCACAATATGGCTGTGGGAGCACAAGCTGAGAGTATGATTAAAACTGGTGTCTGGTGGCCATGAGTCTGTCACTAATTTTGATGGCGTCCCTCACTGTTTTCTGAAGATTATCTCATCACAATTCCTGCACCATTTGTAGTTTCTCCTCTCCCTGAATAGTACTGTCTGGATCCTAAGCTAAATGACTTAGCTGCTTTGTCCTTCCTTCTTCTGTCCTGGATACACCGGATGTCCATCCTCCTCTTTATCATTATGTTGTCCACTTACAAGCTGCATCCTATCAGTGAATCTATATTCAGTATAGTAATCCTTAGTTCATTTTTGGCAGGTTGATTGGTTTTGTATCCTGCTTTTGTTCAACAGGACTATAACAGGTAATGCAAGTCATGCAGCTGGACACTGCCAGCCAGTAGCTTATTCAGGGCTACTGGGCTTTATGGCAAAACACACTGGACATTGAGGGTGCATAGACCTCCTCCTACTATTAGCATGGGTCCCTGAGGTTGGTTGAAGTAGGCTCAGTCCACAGCCTAATTATCACCTGAAAATATCTATGCCCCTTTTGGCAACATCATGCAGAGACAATTTTTTATACTGCCTAGTGGTTAGTTCTGACACTGAGTACAGTTAGGGATCCATGTTCTTTTTTTTTCAAATATATTTTTATTAGATTTTTTTAAAACTTTTACAAATATGACATGTAGAACTTGTAAGGCACAACAGAAGAAAAAAATAGTACAGTCAAGGGTTATACAAACAGTTAATACAAGAGTTATGCAATTTGTAAAACAGCAGTTATTGGAATGAGTACCTTACAGCTGATCGGATAAAATAACAGATAGGGTACCCCAAAAAACAATACTATTAAGGATCAAGCCTCCCTGAAGGAGGATGAGTTTAAATAGAGAATAAACTATTATAATTAAGTAGAGACTAGGAGCTATTGTGAGGGTACACTTCCTATAATAACTAATTCAACAATATAAAACTATTTACAACATATTTACAATATATTTACATCATGGATGCCAGAGGATCTCACAGAGTAAAATAACATAAGACATTTTATAAAGTTTAAAGACAGATTGTATTGGTTACAGTATCAGATAGTTTTGGACTGGACATAGAATAAAAGAAATACTACCTGGAATGTAACCTAAAAAAGATTTTGCTGGATTTTACTTAGTTTGGATTAGATCAAAGAGATTTTCCCAATATTTCTGAAAATAATCCCTTTTCTTTTTGTTATTTGTGCACAGTTTGTGTGCAGAAATATACTTTATTGCCATTGCCATAAAGTTTTCCCGAGCAATTGCTGAAGGGTTGATCCAATTTTTGGTAATAAAATATGTAAAGAAAGCACATACCGTAACAAGGACATGGCGACGAATACCTTTGAGTGAGTCAGGAGTTATATTAAGGATCATGATTTGTCAAGAGAATGTGGTTTTCTCATACTCCATTTTTTCTAACTGAATTCTGAGGGAGCACCAGAGTTTGTAGAAGTTCTTACAACTCCAATGTGTAATATGTCTACATGAGGGAAGGAACAGAAAGGACAGGTTAAGTTTTTATTGTATCCGAATTTTAGTAAAACACCTGGAGTGTAGTAATAATTATTGTTTATCATAAGCTGAGCGAAAATTAGGTTTTTGAAGGGGGTTAGATTTAGGGTATTGCTGATTGCTTCATATTTAGACTCTCTAGAAATTTCAACTTGTATGGTATACCAGTACTTGGAAAACAGAAGTGAATGGTTATGTATGATGGTCGACACAAGTTTATAAGTATGTGAAATAATTTTGTTTTTTAAGGAAAGCGAATTAATGATTGATTGTGATAGTTGAATGTCTTGCTCCACCACACTGTAACTAGAGAATTTTTGCTTTATAAGTGAGCTGAGTTGCCTTAAAATAGGGTCATATTTATTAGGGGCCCCAAATAAAGTTTTTACCTCTGTTGCATTTTTAGTACTATAAAAGTGCCAAACTGTAACCTTCTTGATAATAGGAAAGTTTGATAAGTCAATCATTTTATTACTAATTTTTAAATTTGGATTTAGATGTATGGGTTGGAGAACGGGAATTTTATTGTGCAAATTAAGGGATCTCACCAGAGCATGAAAAATATGAATTTTGTTTTTTAGTGGAGGCAAGAGCTTAGTGTTGTAGTCACCAACCAGTGAGAGAAAGGGAATAGACTGGGGATTAATTTTAAATGAAAATATATAATTATACCAGATCTTGACCCATGTTGGGGACCAAGATTCGGCATATGGGTCATAACTGGCTATTTGTATTAAGCAGCTAGCAGTAATTATATGATAATAAAGGCTGAAGTCTGGAAGATTTATACCACCTTTCGTCTTTGGGGTAATTTGCTTCCTATATGATATTCTGGTTGATTTGGGGAACCATAAGAACTTTGAGATTGTGGTTTCTATTTTTCGGAAGAAGTTTTTAGGAACACTTAGAAAAACAGAGTTAAGATGGAAAAGGATCCTAGGTAGGATATTCATCTTAATTATAGCGGATTTTGATAACAGAGAAAAATTTATGTTTTTTCATCTTGTTAGATCATTGTTTATTTGATCCCAGGCTCTATAAAGGTTGGTTTTCATTAGCTCTTGATGAGAGTGCGTGGAGTTTATACCTAAACATTTTAGTGAATATTTAAGAGGGATGTCTGAAGGGGGGAAAAAGTATTCTAAATGGTTCTTAGGATTTAAAGGAAAACAGGATGACTTGGTAGGATTTAGTTTATAGTTAGCGACCTTAGAGAAGAGATTGATAGAGTTTCGGATTTTCTGGAGGTCTGTGTTAGGAAGCTCAAAATGGATGATGAGGTCATCAGCAAAAGCTGAGTATTTTGTTTCAATGTTATAAATTTTGGGGATATACTGATGTCTTTTGTTTGATCCAGATAAGAAGAGGTTCAAGATATAAGTTAAAAAGATAAGGTGAGAGTGGACATCCCTGTCTGGTTCCATTTGTGATTTTGATAGGATTTGATAATATTTTATTAATACAAAGGGAAGTAGAGGCATTGTTATAAAGCATCTTAGTAGTGTTAATGACCATATCAGGAAAGTTAAAGTATTCCATGGTTAGATATAAAAAGTTTAGATCAACGTTATCAAAAGCCTTGGTTGCATCTAGTGTTAGTGCGTATTGTGATTGTGGGTGATTATCTTTTTTAAGAAACAGCATTAATGTATGTAGGGTAAGAGTATTGTCATAAAGTTGTCTTTGCTTCATAAATCCCAATTGTTCAGGGGAAATGATTGAAGCCATAACTTTCAGAATTCTATTAGCAAAAATGGTAGATACAATTTTTATGTCTACATTAGTAAGGGCAATAGGCCTATAATTAAGAGGGTTAAATTTGTCCGTGTTAGGTATTGGGATGAAAATAGTTTTGGAATTGTTCATATATTTGTCCATAATCCCTTCAGCTATGATATAATTGTACATGTTCAGGAGGATTTTTGTGCGTTTAATACAAAAAGTTTTGTAAAATTCACCTGTAAAGCCATCAGGGCCTGGTACCTTATTAGGTTTGAATTTTTTAATAGCTAACGTTATTTCATTCAGTGTTATAGGGCTGTTTAAAAGGATATTTTGTGTGGGAGATAATTTTGGGACAGAAAGCTCATTAAGAAATTGTGTGTTTTGTTCTTTTTGAATTTGGGTTTTGGGATTGTAAATTTCAGTGAAGATATCTACAAATGAGTTTACGATGTCTCTATTTCTATACAGATTTTTCCCTTTATAATTAATTTCTTTTATACAGTTTGGTCCTTCTTTGATATTTAATAATCTAGCAAGAGTCCTGGATGGAGTTTGAGCCCATTCCGAGTATCTGTGCAAAAGCTTCAATTCTACCAAAGAGTGATTTTGCTGGTGAAAGGAATAGATTTTTTTTTTTGTATTTCATGTAATTTATTTTCCAGATCAGGGGAAAAACATTTTTGCAATTGGGCATCAGTTGTCTTAAACTCTTTGGTAAAGTTGTTTATGTATAACCTTTCTTTCTTTTTATAATAAGATGCTCTTTGAATAAGTATTCCTCTAATGACTGCTTTAGCCGCTGCCCATTGTATATCTAAAGAGATGGTGGAAAATAAAGATTTGGCTTCCAAATGTTTTAAATATTCATTGACCTCCTGCAAAACATCATCTTTGTTAAGGATGTTACTATTTAGTGACCAAGTGGGATTCTTGCTGTCATAGTTCCAGTGTTGATTAGGATTAATACAAAGTATTGTATTTGAGTGATCAGATATAGATCTAGCCTCAAGGGTAAAGTTGTCAATTTTATTAGAGAAAGCATCCAAGATCAAAAAGTAGTCAATTCTAGACCAAACTTTGTGTGAAGCCGAGTAAAAGGTGAACTTATTAGCATCTCTGTCAATATCAAATATTAAGAAAGGGTCAACTAAGTTGAAACTATTCATCAAATCTTGAATAGATGCAGTTATTTGGGAGGGCTGTTTTCTGTTTTTGTTCGAACTATCCTATGAGGGGTCGATGAGTGCATTCTAGTCACCGCCAATAATGTATAGATGATCATGGTATTGAAGTAGTAAATTATGTATTTCAGAGATGAACACATGTTGGTTTGAACATGGGTTATACAGGTTTAAGAATAGAATCAGGAACTTAACCTGTGGGTATGAGCAGGAAAATAAACACTATCTGCCATTTGGGTCAAATTTAGTATTTAGTACTTCCTCAGGAAAGGATTTTTTAATTAAAATAGCGGTGCCTTTTGATGCCAAGCTAACCCCTGCCGATATAATAAGTCTAATCCACTTTCTTTTTTTGATATTATCCCATTGATCATTTGTCATATGGGTCTCTTGTAAAAAGAAAATGTTAGATATGTCCTGATAGATCAGGTGCATAACCAGCTTTTTTTTTTAATTTCCTGAAGACCGTTTACATTCCAGGAGTTCACCCTAATCATCTAACTATCGGGTCAAGAAATGAATAATTGTTTAGGTAAGTAGAGATAAGAGAGGGACAGTCCAAACAATAGTAGGTCTTTTTACAAGCAGCAGAAAATAAACTATAAACAGAACTGGTATTCTGGCATCCATGCATCTTACCTTAAATCCCGTGCCTAACCACCAGTCTCCCTGAACTAATTTTGTATGAAAATGCAATAGATACAAATAAACTGTTATTAAACATTTTTGTATAAAAAGGATGTTACATGAAAAAAGCAGGGAGACATACTAACAACAATAGTCCAAGTGCCAACCAGCATTCACAGCTACACCCTCATGCCACTCCAAATACTAATCAGTAGTGACATATGAGTAGGGAATAGACAGTTAAAGGCAAAAAAGAGCTTAAGATAGTTAATTAAGGAGAAAAAGAAGCAGAATCATAAAGAGACCTAATATATATAGCATTCTAACAGATATATAACTTGGAATTTTAGTTATGTAAATAGGCAGATAAGGTTGAATTAATATATAATATTATAATTGTACATATTAATTGAGACTAACTCACTTATATAGCAAGAATAATATACCTTATTACAGACAATAAAGACAAATGTTACTATAACTGGCATTTCCAAGGGTAACGGCACAATCAATAAAAATTAGATAACTGTTAGAATTAAAAATCAAAACTTGCACCTAATATGAAGTAAGGCAAGTTTTAATACACCCAAAGTAATCAGCTGAGTTTACAAAGCATAACCTGATACTTAAAAAAAAAAAAAAAACACAACCATATACTGCATCTCTATAAGTTTCAGGACAATTACAGAACTGTAACATGGAAATTCAGTGAATTTAAATTGGAGCTTATTCACCAGTAAAGCAATTTAACTAGTGCTAGATATCTGGCAAACATTAGGAGAGACAAGAGATACACATATAACCTGCATTAACTATATATAACAAAAAGAACAAAATGCATTTTTAAACTTATTATATTGCTACTAACATTACCCTGACCAATGTCCTTTAGTGTTCAATCAGTTTTCAACAACTAAATGTACCACGAAAGTGATTACAAGATCAATTTCTTCATAATTACAATGTATTTTGTGATTTTAGTGTTCCCAGTAATGCATTGCTTCTTTTCCCATGCTCTCTGAGCCCGTGACATCATCGGCCGACATTTTAGTTGCATTCTGGGTTATGGAATGCTAAAACGGCCCTGGATACTTGAAAAACTTGAAAAACCCTCGTGGAGCTTGCAGACAGGCCTCGGTAGGCCTCAGGTAGCAATGCTGGTCGCAAATAATGGAGCCATTAAACGCTGAAGGAATCCAAATGACAAAACAGCCCCAGGAGAGCCAGACGATGTCAGAAAATGAACAGGACATATACTAGGGTATGTTGAGTATAGTTAGCTGCATTTCCTAGCTTGCAGATCCAAGAAAATTGTAGCAAATATTTATGATGTATCTTCTCTGTCAGTATTTACAGACATTACAGTAAATATAAGCTGCTTTAGCATAGTAGTATTTTTTAACTAGCCTTGTCCTAAGACTTAATTAACAGGTAGTTCCTTGAAGGCTTGCATAAATGTTGTTTTAGCTTCATCCACAGAATGTATAAGGAATGTTTGATCATTGTAGTTGAAGGAGAGGAAGGCTGGGTACTTCATTTCAAAATGTAGATTCTTTTTTTATTAACAAAACACAGAAAGGGGCTAGGGCTTGTCTCTGAGCTTTTATGGGCTGAGGCAGATCCTGTGAAATTGAAATCCTGTATCCTCTCCATGAGATGTTTTTCTTTTTCTTTGTAGCCATAAGAAGTAAATTGACATGTGCAGCAATAAGGAGTTTTGCATAAATCTGTCTGGGGTTAGCTTCATTTTGAGCTCTGTTTAACAACAGAAGAGGCTACACCACGACAGCTTTGAACTGAAACTCTGTTTTATACCACTGCAGTTAAAAAGTAAGCGCTTTCACATTGCTAGAACGCTTCTTCAGACTTCAATCCATTGAAGTCTGAAGAAGCATTCTAGCAACGTGAAAGCGCTTACTTTTTAACTGCAGTGGAATAAAACAGAGTTTCAGTTCAAAGCTGTCGTGGTGTAGCCTCTTCTGTTGTTAAACATTGGATTTTTGTGTTCTTAAGAGGCTCCTTATCCAGTGCTGCTTTGGTTTTATTTTTCATTTTGAGCTCTTCATAATGCTCTGTGGACTCTTTCAACAGTAATTTATTTTGCAAGGGTTTTATTTTCAGTAATATGCTCAAAAATTTCAGTTACTGTTACAGGCAATTGGGCCTGATTAAACTTTTCCGGAATACCACATATTAAAATATTATTTCTCCTACTGCAAGCTTCTAAATCTATTATTTTTTGTTGTAAGTCACTAATAATTTTGTCATTTGCATTTACCTTGGTCTTAGGATCCTGTATCTGCATCGAGTTCTCTTCAGTTTTATTGTCAATTGAGTTGATTCTTGTTAGGATTTGATCCAGGTTTGAGCCAAAAGAGTTTAATTTGTCTGAAAATAGCTTGAAATACTCTTGTAAGGGTTGTAATGCAGTCTTAATGTCATCCAGTAAAAGTGCTGTCACCTTTGGATTTAGTAGTTCCTTTGTTCAGCTCTTGTGTTGATTTATTTTTCTTTGCCTCTTTGTTATTACATCCTTCTCAGGGGAAATTATAGAAGAAATGAAGTTGTAGAGTCCATGGATTCTTGCTGGCTAGCCATCTCTAAATGAAATATTTTTCAGGATTAGAACAAATTTGAGTGGCTTAAAATTTCCTTTTTAAACTTCTCTTATTTAGAACACAGTCATTTGCAGAGAAGGATTCCACCATGCGGCCTTGGCCCTCCACAGAGTGAGTGCAGGTAAGTACTTGAATAAAAAGTTTAAAATTAACTTTTTTTCAAAAATGCAGCATTAGATCATATCCTTTAAACATATTTAAGCAAAAGTACCCCTTTCTTTTGACTTTTAATGCCACATGTGGATTATTTTGAGCAGATAAAATTAGTTGATAAAGAAGCAGCAGAAAGTGTGTGTTCAGTGCTCGGCGGCCATCTTGAACTTCGGATCCAATGTTCTGTATAGATCAATACTGCATACCACAGTTGATGATACATAAATGGACAAGGAAAATGGGATAGTCATATTGCTAACTACCTGCGCATCCAATGTGTCCCATGAATAGGAGAAAGCTAATGCTGGCACCATGGACAACCTCACATTCAGTCACAGATCCCTGTTCCCACGCAAAATTTGACATCCAATAAATTACCACCATCTTGAAAAGTCATTTAGCAGGAAAAATGTGTCAAATACCTAAATACTCAAAAGTAACAGTAAAGCAATGAAAAGAACACCACCAAACACCAGAAACACAAACCCCAACTAAAATAGCTCACTACGTCTGCAAGAAAAAAAAAAAAAAAACAGAAATCAGGACTGTGATACAAATTAAACTAAACATACTTTAAAGTAATAAAAATAACAAAAATCAAATTTTAGTACATTTCCTGACCAGTAACAAAAAAAAACAAAAAAACTGCTAAATGAAGTGAAAACTTAAACCCGCAAGCTAAAAATGAATCAATGTAGGAAGAGAGGTGGAACTCATGACTTTTGATACTATACAATAATTTCATCTTTTTTGAAGGGAAGTACTTTCAACAAACAAGGGGCACTGTTATGATTGTACCCCAGTATTCGCCACTACTGCTTTACTAGAATGGGATCACCAGTACATACTCAGCAGTAGGTTTTCCAAGCATCCCCACCTGTATGTTAGATTCTTGGATGATATCTTTATTTTATGGGATGGCACAGAAGAGGACATGCATTCCTTTTTGGAATATTTAAACAGTCCTACAGATCATCTAAAATTTACCTACAGCTGCAACAGGGAAAGGACCAACTACCTTGATACCCTCATATCTCAAACAATATCATGATTTAAGCCTAATATCTATAGAAAAGAAACTTTTTGCAATGCTTACTTACATTTTTCCAGCTACCATCCTTACCCCATTAAAAAAGTTTGGTAAAGAGACAGGCAATTTGGGTTGCAGGGATGACATCCCAACATGAGGAGTTATGGGATGAACAAGTTAAGCTTAAACAAATGTTTATAGTGAAGGGATATCCAGAGAAGTTAGTCCATGACTTAATTAAAAATGTGTTTGATGGTCGGGGAGGTGTATTATAAACCATTACTAGGATCAGGTCTAACCAAAACACTTGACAACACACAAGAAGTTAAATATGAAAAATCACTTGTAGTAAAGCATAATCAGTTTTCCAGTGAGATTAGGGACATTGTCAAAAGTACCAGGAATAGTTTCAAAGTGAATAAGGATATATATAACATGGTTGGGACTGAATCTATTTTTATTTCAAAAACTGCAAAGAATTTTAAACAACTGTTTGAAAATAAAACATCTGAAACTTCAAATATAGATAAAGGGACAAACCCTTGTGAGTGTTGCAAACAATGTTCCCACATTCTTATGATATATACCTTGGTACTTAAATATAGTTAACATAAGGTAGTTTTCCAGAAAGGGACTGTGGAACAACTAGAGTGGTGTATTTGGCGAAGTGTGATCAGTGTCAAGCTTATTATATTGGTAAAAGGGAAAGGGCACTTAAAACACATATTTATGATTATGATATCACTCACCACAAAGAAACCAATACCCTATATAAACATTGTATCATCTGTCTTGGTTTCAAAAAGTTTTCTTTTGGGATCTTGGAAATTATAAATATCAATCCTGGGGAGGGGGGGATTGGAAGGGATGGCTCACCAACAGGGAACTTATGTGGCAGCTCAGACTGCGTGCTACCTTTCCCCTGGGATTAAATGAAGATGTTTTAACAACTCTAGTATTGAATAGTAGGGCTGACAATCTACAGCACACCACACATTTAAGTATGTTTCAATTAACAACACCTTTAGTTTATAAAAGGTTTAGTTTTTTTAAGCATGTTGGAAATTTTGTAGTGTGCCTTTAAGAATAACTTAACCAATTTGTCAGTTATTTCATTATTTTTAGTAGAACAAATAGAATTACATATTCAGCTGCATAAAAGCTGTGGTCTATGCTTTTGATTGTTATTCTGATGAAGTCTCCTAAGTGGGACAAAAGCGAATGATGTACATTAAATTTTATTGTTTTTAACCATTGTTGGATCCCCATTGACATTGTTATTGCTTTATTCCTGTTTTTACTTCATAAAGCTGCACCTATTTACTTCTGGTTTGAGCTTATACATTTCAGCTTAAATACCTACATTCTCAGAATGCATGTTGCTCATATACACTGCTTAATTTTTGAGCAATAGTAACAAAACAAACTTTTTTTTTGTGCAGGTGGCAAGCCCTCCTGTACACCCAAATGAAGGAAAAGCCCTACACATCCCTTAACATTTATAACTGTCATTCCAAGGTTACTGCATCTCAGAAAAAGAGTGATCACTGATAGGCAATGTGAGACCAGACTCAGCCTTTCTGTGTAGTGCACTGAACTGACACCACCCAGAACTCACACAAGTAAGTACAAAAAACAGTACAAATAAGAACTGAAACTCTGAGGGCATACAAACTTGCACCAGTATGCTTGAGTAAGCATGATTCAAAGTTGAGAGCTTAAGCATGCCAAAATAATCATTATACAATATATAATGATGATCCCCTTTGCATCTATGTACAGTACTACCTTTCTCATTGCTTTTATTACTGTTTACTAGGAAATAATAACACAAATCCTGAATAGTCACTTGAGTACTATCAGCTTTATGAGGTTTGTAGTTCCCGGTAAAGACTCTGTTTGAGTGGTGCCTCCACACTATGTTTCAGTTTACAATATGAACGTTTTGAATTTCTATGCATATATTAAATTGCTCAGCATTATCTGCAACTCAGTAATTTTTAAAGTTATGTCTCTGCATTGCTGACCCATTGTTTTGGTACCTGAGAAACTCTAACTGATGCTATTCTGATTTAACCTCAAGTTTAGCGAATACTTTTGCTCCACTGAATTCCATAAAATGCTATCTATGACTGGTTTAATATGTGTATTTTTTATTGTTTTATTTACCACATTTCATAAGGTTTGTTAGACTTTAGTAGCATCACTGTAATAAACCCTTTGTTTTATTGCCTCTTTTACTGGATTTGTGGTACAATATGCAAGCTGCTTACCTTTTTTGTGTTCAGTGATATGGAATTCTCCTCTGTGATTGTGTTATTATTTTTACACTAGAGTCAGTATGCAACTATGTCTTATTATTCTTTATCTGTAAAAATATTTCTCTAATGTGTTTTGCTTTCTACTATTTTCCTAACCTACTTTATTTAGCATCTGTAGGATACCAATTTATTTGCTGCACAATAACATAGATTTGCTGTACCTCTATCTTGGGAAACCTAAAATTGTAACTTTGGTGTATGATCATTTTTATTTATTTCAGCCTTAAAATATCCTTTTATAATGTTTGTCAAAAATATCCAGACATTTTTGATCATGTTGTTTTTAAGCATGTCATAAACATTAACAGTCTGAAATTGTTTAGTGATATTTCTGTCTGTCACTGTATTTATTTTTGTATTTTTTCTCTTATAGTCACGTAATATTTAACTGCATTGTTCTATTTTCTGAACTGCAGATGTATCTAATTTCTACTTTATTGATATAATAATTTTCATCTTTTTTATTTCATCAGTTACTATACACATTTTTATGACCTTTGCATTTTTCTTTTGTGACATATTGTACCACTTTTGTATCTTATCTTTTAAGCTTTAGTTCACTGTACACTTGCTAACTATTGAAAAGTGCTCCATATTCTTACATAGTCTGCAGACTGTCACTCTTGCTCACATATGCCATCGTGTAGATAGCTACCTCCTTAATATGTACACATTGTTTTGCTTTGTTTTTAGCCCATTGTAATCTATTTATCTATTTATTTTGCATCATTCTATTGTAGTTATTTTTGTATTTCATTTTACTGTTACTGTTTCTGTTTTAATTTAATCCTTTACTATGAAAACCGATCCAGTTCCTTATACACTTTGCATACATTGCCTCTTGCTGCACGTACTCTTATGTTGTGAATAACTATCTCTTTAGTATCTGTATATTGTTTGCTTTCGTATGTCATACTTTATTTTGTTTTGATGCATCCTTTGTTCTTGTTCTTTCTATATGTTGATTTACTGTTGGTGTTTCTATTTTTGTTACATGTATGCTTTTAATTCTCTCTCCTTTTGTGATTTAACTTCTACCTCTCACAAGTCAGGTGATCTAGTATAGACCAGTGCACTGTCAGGTGTCATCCATTGTCTTGATAATGCTTTTCTGTGTGTCCTTCCTGAAGTAAATTTTGACATGCTTTCTAGATTAATATATTTACTTATAATTGTATTTCTTTTCTGTGTTTCATTTCATGTTGTTATTTTGCTGTTGTGAATATATACATTTCAGAACATGTGTTTCTTTTTGGTACAACATACTTTTTCAATCTCTCCTGCACATCTGCAAATATGTCTATCCTAGGTGACAAAATGTCATAGAATTTATGAATGTTATTTCCTCCCTTCCATGTAATAAATATGCTTTCACTCTGACATCTGCTACCTTATTAATAGTGTAACAAACAGCAAAAATATGGAGATTCAGTTTATCCACTGTGGACCTAAACAGTGACAGCATCCATATCTAATTGTGGCAAATCAGGAATTTTGCAAATATTTTGTCAATATTTTCTCCACAATACAGTTTTCTTTTCTTTTTATAATTTTTTATTCATATTTATTGTTGAAACCATCTTTTTGTTTTGTTCTCATCGACTCTTCCATTAGTTAGCTCAAATCTAATTTCTGTTACTGTTTATATACATTTATTTCTTTAATATGCCATGTATTTGGTTGATACCTATTTTCTATTGATGCTATTGTCTTTCCTGTCTGACAGAACTCAGCTCTGTGACTATGTGAATTTGCTTTCTAGTTATTTTTTTTTTTTATATAATATACCTCAAGGTGCACACATTTGATAACATATACTGCATATTTTTACAAACATCACAGCAGCTCATGTCCATCATGTTTTCTTTTACTAAATTTCAAATTTGAGGTAACACCACAGATCTAATCCAATAATAACACATCTGCTGTCAGATTATGAACAACACTGTAATACCATCATTAAGCAGGACTTGAAACAATTTCATAACCTCCTACAACTTTGAGATTAGCAAGTCTTTCTAGGGCCAATTTAACTTTACTGTCTAACATGTCTGTTCGTACATCAGAAAATATTGCTTCATACTTATCATTGATGTTAGGGTCCTTCTGTAGCATTTTTCTGCATATCCCTGCCATCTCCCTTTAATATCTTCTGCTTCTGCCAAGTCCCTCCCCTCCTTAACTTTGACCATACGCATGTTTATATCTACGTTTTTCCTTAACAGCATCAATCTTCTTGAAGAAAAATCTTGTCTTTTCTATTTATCTCCTTCCATTTCTTTGCACTGTTTATTTAAATATACTTCCTTATGTATTCTTGCTCCTCTGTGTACTTTTCCCTCTGTATGACTGTGATGATTGGGGAGAGATGGGCGAAGGCTGCCAGCCTAGTCAAATAGAATTTGATGCATAATTCTATCAACTGTATAAATTAATGTAAAATACAGGCTTGTGTTTTTAAATGTAAGAAAACACTGTAAAATGTGAACTTCAAGATTGTTGCAACATTGCCATCTGTTGTAAGGAAAACCAAGCCAAGTATTTCAAATGTGTCTTTTTAAGTTGAAAAGATCTTATGAATCTCTTTAATGTTTTACAGTTCAGCTCCAGGGCGGATGGATAAAGATTTCATGCCCATTATTTTAAGGCTAAAGTTTATGACTAGAATTTAGATGTGGAAGGTGCTTTATTGCTCTGGTTTCTGCTAGCATATACATGTGAAATGTCTTGTATTGTTGTAAGTTTCTGAGGAGGTGTTAGATTGCTAAATAAGCAGTTTGTGGCCTGAGAACTCAGATCAGGTGTCAAGATGATGAAGTATGAATACTGGGAAAGCCTAAGTGTCAAAAATTATGTAATTTTGGGAGGGCCTTAGAGACATGTTTGTTAGTAATGTTTAAATACTATTTCTCACAAGAGACTAAAAAGCATTTTGACTTTGGACATCTAACATCACCACTCTGCCTTATGCTCACATGTAAGTTTTAGCACTGTGATTTCTTGTAGGAATAGTTAAAGCTAGTAAAGATTAATTAGGTATTTTTCTTTGAAATCAGACCTGTCCTACTGTATTATTTAAAGTTTCTGTGTGATCTCTGAACTCTTAGATATCTCTGTGGTGTAGTAGTTTTGTCTTGTGTTTTAATTATTTATTATTAAATATGTTTAAAACCTTCTACCTGTGACTGATTTGTGTAGAGATAAGCTCTAGAATACATTGCATATTTATAGAGGTTATTGTAATACGTCCCTCTAAAGTAAGCCTTGACTGTTAGTCATACTACCATTTGATATTAATATTGCACAGTAATAATTGGACACCCTTTTAAGGGTCTTTTAGTAGCTGATATTATTAACTGGGTGGTGGCAGTAATTACTACTGTATAGTCTCGGTAAAGGGGCACAGTTGGAGAATCTGTGTCAGCCTTTCCCAGGAGTGTCTGTGAAGTTGTATAAATACTTATCTGAAAGTGTGTGTGTATTCTGTCAGCTACTTGGCAGGGAAACGAAGCACTGGTTAGACAGAGAGGGTACTGGAGGTTTTAGCTTGCCCAGTTAGGCTGAGACCTAGACCCTATAGCTGTGCTAGTGGTGAACAAGGGAGCAACCAGCCTTAGACTGACTGTGTTCTCTGTGTGCACTTAAGGGAAATTGTACTTTACTGTGTGTATTAGTTATCCTTTCCTTTTCTAGGAGATGACCTAGTTAGTCATGAGAATTGAGTCTCCTTGATTGCTGGGCCAGGGCACAGTCATCACAAGGTTTGGCAGTGGTGGGATCTACTTCACATACTAATTGGCTTGTAGTGGTGTGGGTAGAGCAAATTCCTGTAGCTTATGTACAGTGATCTCTAAAAGTGTTTTGTACTCTAAAACAGCCACGCAGTGTATACTCAGAGTTCAGATCACAATTGTTTTATTTCTTTTGTTAGCTCAGTGTTAGTCAGAGTGAGCAGGCAGCATGTCAGCAGAAGATTATGGAAAGCTGACAAGGAGCCAGCTGGTGGAGATGTGCCAAACTAGGGGACTGGTACATGGAAACCTGACTAAAGCAGACCTGATTGCAGCCTTGGTTACAGCTGCATCAGAAAACAGCAGCCTGGAAGACAATCAGAATGAGAGTGGAGATACGATATCCTCGAAGAATGGACAGCTCAACCTTTCTGCAGTGGACTTAAAAATCCAGCTGGAGCTAAAGAGACTTGAGTTGGAGGCCAGGTGTATGGAACTGGAAGCAACCAAGAAACAGAGGAGTCTACAAGTTGAGGAAAATGAATGGCAGAGGAGGCATGAGAGGGAAATGCTGACTCTTCGCCAGAGTTATGGAGGTAATGGGGAAGGGAGTAACTGGAAACCAGAAACACAAAAGGTCAGTAAATTTCTTCCACAGTTTAAAGAGGGGGATCATTTTGATAACTTAATTCATATGTTTGAGCGGGTATCTAAACAGTATAAAGTTGACCAAAGGCTCTGGGTACGGTTTCTAACCCCCTTACTCCATGGTAAAGCTGTAACTTCTTTAACAAAAATGCATGACACTGACTGTTTTGATTATACTGCTGCAAAAAGACATTTATTAGAATGTTTTAAGCTAACACCTGAAATGTATAGGAAAAAAGTTTCATGAGCATAGACGCAAGGCAGATGAAAATGTATGTGAATATGTTGCTGAACTGAGCACTTATTTTCATAGCTGGGTGAGTGGATGTCAGGTCACCACTTTTGAAGGGCTGGCAGACCTTTTGGTAAGGGAATAAGCCCTTAGCACTTTGCCTGAGGACATGAGGGTCTAGGTAGCTGATAGACAGTGTGCTACTTCAGAGGAAATGGGGAGGAAGGGAAACCTATATCTAGCAAGCAGGGCAGCCCTTCACAGGAAAGGGACCCCCAGTACTGCTCATGGGACTAAAGGAACCCATGGTGGGAAGCACAGACTGCCCTAACAGAATCTGCCAGTAGCAAGGGAAGCCACTAGTCCAGTTACACATCCAGGAGCTAGGGTTAAATGTTTTGAATGCAACCAGTGGGGCCATGTGGCATACAGATGTCCACGGAGGCAAAGTGGGGAACCAAAGGTGGGGGAGCCAGTAAGTGGTACAGACAAAATGCCAACAGTGGGTTGTCTTGAGACAACAGGGGTATGGAACTACCATCCTGCAGATGTCCTGAGAGGGAAGGATTTGGATGAGGCAGTACTATGTACTTATGCAGTTGCATGCAGTGAGGCTAGAAGACAAGCATGTGAGTCTGATAGCCTGGGGGAGACCCAGACAGACTGCATACTTGCAGCCAGGACTACTGAGGTGGTTACTTCAGGGAGAGAGCTATGCTGTAGCAGTGAGACTGAATGTGAGCCACAGCTGCTTGTGGGTACTGATGTTCCCTTGGACAGGGTAACTGAAAAGGAAGAGGTGTGTAGTAGTACCCAGGCTGACAGTGAGGCACTGCTGTCAGAGGATGCCAGACATCCTGTGGAAGGGGAGCTGGGAAGGGTTACAAGGAGGGAGATGAGACAGGCTCAGCTCTCAAACCCTACATTGCAATGCCTGAGGCAGGTTGCTAGGGCGGCACCTGATTCTCAAGGGAAGGGGGATCTGTATACTGGAACAAAGGGTTACTGTACAGAGAGTGGTCCCCTGAGGGAGGGCTAGAAGGTGAGAGAGTACAGCAGTTGGTAGTGCCTAGAGTTTACCGTCTGACACTTCTAGCCATAGCCCATGATATTCCCTTTGCAGGTCATGTGGGCATAAAACGTACAAAGAGGCGTATTATGAAAAACTTCTATTGGCCTGGAATTTCCAGAGATGTAACAGGGTACTGCAGGACCTGTGAGCAGTGCCAAAAGGTAGGCAAGGCAGGAGACAAGGTGAGAGCTCCTCTGATGCCTTTGCCTGTGATTGAGGAGCCATTTCAGAGGGTAGCTATGGATATTGTGGGTCCTCTGAGTACCCCATGTTCCACAGGGAAAAGGTATATCCTAGTGTTTGTAGATTATGCTACAAGATACCCCAAGGCAGTGGCTTTGTCCTCCATTGAGGCCAAGAAGGTGGCAAATGCTTTGCTAGAGATTTTCAGCAGGGTAAGTTTCCCAAAGGAAATACTGTCTGACAGAGGTGCCAATTATATGCCAGACCTGCTGGCTTGTCTGTAGAAGTCCTGTGGGGTGAAGCACATGAAGACCACCCCTACCATCCCCAGACTAATGGTCTTGTTGAAAGGTTAATCTCTACAATCAAGACCATGTTACGGGCATTTGCAGATCAGTTTAAGAGGGAGTGGGACAAATATTTGCCCCATATGTTGTTTGCTTACAGAAAGGTTCCCCAGGAATCCACAGGGTTTTCACCCTTTCAGTTGCTGTATGGGCGTAGGGTGAGGGGACCTCTAGATTTAATTTCAGATGAGTGGGAAGGTGAGTGTGAGTCTCACAAGGAGTCTGTTGTGGCATATGTCCTGAACCTCAGGACAAAGCTCAGGGGACTCGTGGGCCTTGCCCAGGAGAACCTGGCAGAAGCCCAACATCAGAAAAAGGTGTGGTATGACAGGAATGCTCAAGCTAGAGAGTATGCTGTAGGGCAGCAGGTGATGGTTCTCATTCCTGTCAAATGCAACAAGCTGCAAGCAGCTTGGGAGGGACCCTACAAGGTGGTAAGAAAGGTAAGTTATGTTAACTACATGGTGGAAGTGATAGGCAGATGGCAGGGGCACCAATTGTACCATGTTAACATGACGAACCTTACCATGATAGGAAGGCCCTTGTGCTGAGCATTAGCAGTGGATTGCAGGAGGAGTCTGAGAGAGATCTTGTGACTGATCTCCTCAGTGAGGCTTGGGCTGACACCTCGGTGGAAATGTGAGCAGTGTTGCAGGAGTTTGGGGGCATTTTCACTGGGAAACCAGGGAGCACCCACCTGGTGCAGCACCAGGTGGATATAGGAGCCCAAAGGCCTATCAGGCAGGCCCTTTATAGGGTGAATGAGAGAGTCAAACAGACACTGAAGGAAGAGGTACAGGAGATGTTGGAACTAGGGGTGATTCAAGAGTCCAACAGTCCCTGGGCCTCACCAGTGGAGTTGGTGCCAAAGATGGATGGCAGCAACATATTATGTGTGGATTTCAGGAAATTAAATAGTCACACAGAGTCAGATGCTTACCCCATGCCTAGGACAGATGATGCCCTAGAGCAGCTGGGTGGGGCTAAGTATCTTACAACCATTGATCTTATCAAAGGTTACTGGCAGGTGCTGTTGATTCCCAGTGCTAGAGAGAAGTCAGCCTTTGTGACTCCTTTTGGCTTGTATGAGTTCACAAAGATGCCCTTTGGGATGAAGAATGCCCCAGTAACTTTCCAGAGGGTGGTAGATCATATCTTATCAGGGGCAGGAGGGTTTGCCCTTGCTTACATGGATGATATTGTTATCTACAGCCATTCCTGGCAAGAGCACCTTCAGCATGTCAGTTAGGTCCTGGGCAGAGTACAAAGGGCAGGGTTGACCATTAAGCCGAGCAAATGTCAGGTGGGTATGGCAGAGGTCTCCTACCTAGGACATAGAGTGGGGAGTGGTAAGATAAAGCCAGAACCTGTCAAAGTGAAAGCTATTCAGGCATGGCTTGCACCTGTTACCAAAAAGCAGATGAGGGCATTCTTGGGACAACAGGGTACTACAGAAAGTTTGTTCCCAATTATAGTACCATAGCTACTCCCCTCACAGACCTGGCAAGGAAAACAGGCTAGATAAGGTATTGTGAACCCCAGCATGTGAACAGGCATTTCAGAAGCTTAAGGAAGCTTTGGGAGGACCCCCTGTGTTAGCCAGTCCAGACTACAGCAAAGAATTTGTTATGCAGGTGGATGCTTCAAACTGTGGGGTGGGGTCTGTACTTAGTCATATTTCTTCAGAGGGAAAAGAGCACCCAGTAGTTTATCTCAGTTGTAGGTTCCAATCCAGGGAGGAATGATATGCAGTGGTAGAAAAGGAATGTCTAGCCATAGTGTGGGCACTACAAAAACTTCAGCCTTATCTGTATGGAAGAAAATTCACTGTGAAGACAGATCACAACCCTCTAACATGGTTAAACAGAGCCAGTCAGCAAAATGCCAAGTTGCTAAGATGGAGTCTGGGGTTGCAAGCATATGATATGTCAGTGCAGCACTGCAGTGGGAGTAGCAATGCCAATGCAGATGGGCTCTCAAGACAGGGAATGGGGTGAGGTACACCCAGACAGACCTGACACTCTCAAGCGACGTTTCTCAAGGGGCACTTGAAAAACTTGCTTGAGTTCCCCGGGGGGAAGAGATGTGATGATTGGAGAGAGATAGGCGAAGGCTGCCAGCCTAGTCAAATAGAATTTGATGCATAATTCTATCAATTGTATAAATAAATGTAAAATACAGGCTTGTGTTTTTAAATGTAAGAAAACACTGTAAAATGTAAACTTCAAGATTTTTGCAACATTGCAATCTGCTGTAAGGAAAACCAAGCCAAGTATTTCAAATGTGTCTTTTTAAGTTGAAAAGATCTTATGAATCTCTTTAATGTTTTACAATTCAGCTCCATGGCGGCTGGATGAAGATTTCATGCCCATTGTTTTAAGGCTAAAGTTTATGACTAGAATTTAGATGTGGAAGGTGCTTTATTGCTCTGGTTTCTGCTAGCATATACATGTGAAATGTCTTGTATTGTTGTAAGTTTCTGTGGAGGTGTTAGATTGCTAAATAATGTAGTTTGTGGCCTGAGAACTCAGACTAGGTGTTAAGATGATGCAATATGAATACTGGGAAAACCTAAGTGTCAAAAACGATGTAATTTTGGGAGGGCCTTAGAGACATGTTTGTTAGCAATGTTTAAATACTATTTCTCACACGAGACTAAAAAGCATTTTGACTTTGGACATCTAGCTTATCAGCACTCTGCCTTATGCTCACATGTAAATTTTAGCACTGTGATTTCTTGTAGGAATAGTTAAAGCTAGTAAAGATTAATTAGGTATTTTTCTTTGAAATCAGACCTATCCTACTGTATTATTTTAAGTTTCTGTGTGATCTCTAAACTCTTAGATATCTCTGTGGTGTAGTAGTTTTGTCTTGTGTTTTAATTATTTATTATTAAATATTTTTAAAATCTTCTACCTGTGACTGATGTGTGTGGAGATAAGCTCTAGAGTACATTGCATATTTATAGTGGTTATTGTAATAGGCCACTCTAAAGTAAGCCTTTACTGTTAGTTATACTACCATGGGATATTAATATTGCACAGTAATAATTGGACACCCATTTAAAGGCCTTTTAGTAGTTGATATTATTAACTGGGTGGTGGCAGTAATTACTACTGTATAGTTTGGGTAAAGGGGCACAGTTGGAGAATCTGTGTCAGCCTTTCCCAGGAGTGTCTGTGAAAGTGTATAAATACTTATTTGAAAGTGTGTGTGTTGTGTCAGCTACTTGGCAGGGACATGAAGCACTGTTGGACAGAAAGGGTACTGGAGGTTTTAGCTTGCCCAGTTAGGCTGAGACCTGGACCCTATAGATGTTCTAGTGGAAAGTCTTATTGGGGACCTGGTGAGCAAGGGAGCAACCAGCCCCAGATTGACTGTGTTCTCTGTGTGCACTTAAGGGAAATTGTACTTTACTGTGTGTATTAGTTATCCTTTCCTCTTCTATGAGACAACCTCCCTGGTGTTAGTGGTGAGGATTGAGGCTCCTTAATTGCTGGGTCATGGCACGGTCGTCACAATGACATATTTTTATCTCCAATGCCTTTTGCTCTCCTTTCCTTAGCCTCTTTTATAGCCTCCACAGATAGCCATTTGTAATATTCTGTTGGCACTGTAATGTTGAAGGGCTTGCCTTAGAGTCTGCTTATGTTTATTCTATCATTTTTGGGGTTGTTACCAAGCACTGTTTTTTGCAAACATTTCCTACTTTAAAGGCTATTCCATTCCTTCTGTAAGATTATTTTCCTAAGAAGCAGACCTATTGTTTGTCTAAGATAAAATGACCCATCTTAGGTCAATGTAGTTCACCAACTCACCTCTCAAGGAAGTGATGTTTATTCTTAGCACTTATTCTTTTTAATTACATAAAGTTTGCCTAAGTACAGAGTTTTTGCATTCAAAGTTCAATCGGTATATATGCCTTAGAACATCATATTTTATTTTCATCTCCAAGTAGAGAAACATCCTCTTGACTTTAACCTATTCTTGTCATTCTTAACCTCTAGCACTAATAAGGGAATGGTAGACATTGCAGTTATATATTTATTTATTTATTTTATTTCCAGTTTGATAACCGGGGAAGTCCACTGGGCCCGAAAGCCCGTTTTCAGTGGAGGCCCGGGGAGAAAAGCTCCATGATAATACATTACACACAAAAACACAGCAGAAAAGCTCTAAACTAATACATTACACACAAAAACACACTCTGTTCTAATAGCATAATAATATCCCCTATGTAGATTGCTCACCTTCTTTACCTAGAGTCAGAACTCTTCTATGATTAGTGTAGAAGCAGTGTTCCACTGACAGCCTTCTGCTCCATTCTGCATAATCCCTATACCTGCTATTTTTCAGAATAGCTATATTTGTAGTTTCATTGTACTTTCCAGGAATCAAGCCAGAATGAAAATGAAAAATGAGAGCAATATAGAGAGAGAGAGAGAGAGAGAGTAGGCAAGTAAGTAACTTGACTAAAAAGCAGCTGAAGAGCTGAGACATTGAGGAACAGTGCTGAGAATATGGGTAACAATTTCAACTATCATATATATATATATATATATATATATATATATATATATATATGTATATACATATATATATATATATATATATATATATATATATCTATGTATATATATATATATATATATATATATATATATATATATATATATATACATATATATATATATATATATATATAATAGTCACCAGACAGAGACAGACCTAAGATAACAGGAAAAGACCTAGTGTTTATACAAATATGAGCTAGAGATATATCTAAATCTATATATTTTTTTCTCTCTCTCTCTATATATACATACGTATATATATATATATATATATATATATATATATATATATATGTGTGTGTGTGTGTGTGTGTGTGTGTGTGTGTGTATATATATATATATATATATATATATATATATATATATATATAGCTATCTATCTAGCTTTCTATCTATATATGTTACTGAGTTCATTCTGGTTAGATAAATGAGGCCAAATTGACCTAGTATGATGTTATGCAATAACAGAATTTTGTGGCCT
Organism: Protopterus annectens; assembly: GCF_019279795.1. Taxonomy (NCBI): domain Eukaryota; kingdom Metazoa; phylum Chordata; order Ceratodontiformes; family Protopteridae; genus Protopterus; species Protopterus annectens. The sequence continues at coordinate 719,854,267 of NC_056748.1, forward strand.
CTGAAACAAAAAGTGAAGCATAGAAACAAAACAAGGATACTCACAAGCTCTTTAGAGGTAATTGGTATGCCTATGTAGTAAAAAACAAGTCATTAACAAAACGCAATGTTGTTACCTATGTAGGTATATAAAGAAAGGCAGGTGTGGTCACTAGAAACAAAGTGGGGTCAGAACATAATTGTGATGCCCCAGCACTGGCCCTGTAATCAATCTCAATCCTCACCACTGGCAACAAGATGTACACAATAGGAGGATGTCAAGTATACACACAGTAAAGTGCAGTTTCCCTTAAGAGCACACAGAGATCACAGTCAGTCTGGGGCTGGTTTCTCCCTCTCTCTCCAGATTCCCAATATGACTCCCCACTGGCACAGCTATAGAGTTGAATCCTTAGCCAAGGTTCCAAGCCAAATCCTCCCAGGACTCTCTCTGTTCAACCAGTGCTTCGTGTCCCTACACTTTGAGATTTGATTTATACACAAACACACACCTGGGAAAGGCTAGCACATGTTTACTAGCTATGCCCCTTCTGCCTAGATTATAAGGTAGTTATCACTGCCACCAGAACCCATTATCAGCTACTTTAAGGCCCTTACCAAAGGATGTCCAATCCTACTGTGTAATGTTACTATTAATCCAAATGGTTGTCTTACCAAGAGCAAGGCTATTTAGGTTTGGCCTGTATAATGTCATCAAACTTTCATGTAAGTACTCTAAGAGCTTAAATATGTCTCATAGATATCAGCCACAAAGACAGGTTTAAATATATTTAATAATAAATAAATAGTAAAAGAACATAACATTACTCAGTAATTAATTAGTTACATCAGAGTTCAAAATCACAGGAAATATTTAAAACAACATTGCAGGAGAGTCTCAAATAAATAAAGAAAACATCTAAGCTATATTTTACTATTTTCCTATCTGAATCTAAGAGAGTTACTATGCCCTAAAACTTACTTACAGCAAAGCAAGTGCAGATGAATGGATGTTTCCAGGTCAAAGACAAAATACAAAATGCACAGTCTCTCTCTGAGAGAGTTCTTAAATTAATATCAAATATTACTGCTGGGTTAGCTTGGATGCCATCACTTTTTGTCACCTGACTTCAGTTCCCAAGCTAAACCCCCTTTGTCAGAAACAGAATTTTAGCATATCCCTGTGAAAAATACATATCTCTCAGATGTTTGCAGATCCTGGAAGTCGTAAAATAATAAAACACTTCTACACTTAAACCTAGTAATTGCTTCTCTTTCAAGACAATACAAAAAACTTCTAGTTCTAGATGTCATGTCTTCTTCTGCATTGAGATTTAAAGATAACATCTCTTTTATTACGTGGTTGTTTTTTGTAAGTTAGCCTCCTGTGTTCCAGTTTCCATTAAACATATACATCTAAATAGTCACAATAGTGCAGGTACATTCCTGTTTTATTCCAATAGGGCATGCTGTGGTTATATTTTAGCACAGTATTTTACACACGTGTGTATAAATTATACCAATATTCACAAATGACATAGAATTATTTACAAACTTCTAGATAGCTGTGCTGGCAGTATTGCTCTATGTCACAAAAAACTTTTGTAACAGGTTGAATTGAAAACAGCTAGATATCACAAGAAAAATATTATAAAACAAACGGTGTATCCTGTGGCGCAAGACTGCCTGAGGGATTTATGGGAATTCATCAGAGTTCAAATGGTTGGGGAAACCAAAATGCTCAGTGATACAGTGAATCAAATAAGAATGCACACTACAAATAGAATATATATGCCTGGTTTCAAGTTCAAGCCTGAAAAAATAATTAAAAATTGGAGTCACCTCATCTTGATCCTAGAAATAAACATAGCATAGTGTTCAGATTTCAAGTGATTATGGGCTTCATGTATGAAATGTCCGCCTAAAAAAATTGATTCCATATCCAGTACAGAGTTTGGGGTAGCTTTACAGAATAATTTCTAATTTCTGCTGGCATTGTCTTCTTCCAGAAGACAGTTCTGCTTGAGTGTTAGACACTAGACTTACCACCTACCTATGTAAGCAAAATAGGATCAACAAGCAAGTCTTTTCATTTCATGTGCTGATTCATTATAACGTAACCTCATGTAAAAATTGGCATTTAATTTGCATAGTTTTGTCCTGGGACAGAGACTGTCCACCACCAGTAAGTGTACTACACACAACCACCCTGCATCTCCAGAAAGTATTCCATGATGTGCCACTGCATGAATAAGGTAAATGATGGGGCTCAGTTCTGAAACATTAACAGAAATGATGCCCCGTGCAGAGGAGAAAAGAGTCAGTAGGGTGTGCCTGCATTAGCACAGGATGCAGAGAATGGGCATGTGCACATGTTATACCCTCCAGGATATGCCTTTCCCAAAGAGCATGGAACCTTGCTATGGTCTGCCATGTCACTGGTAAGCCATGAAGCTGTCCTGTTTTAAATTTTGTGTGCACATATAATGTCATATACAGGCATAGCTCAAATCAAATAAGTACAGTCTGTGAATGAAGGTACACACATATAGCTGCTCAGCTCACTGGTGTTTATTGAGTCATCTAGATTTCACCACTGGATGAAACAAATGAAGTTCAGGGATGTGCTAAACCTGTGATGAGTAAAGGTAGGTTAACTAGAACAACAGTGCACTCATCATAAACCACCAGAGTGGTTGTCATGTGCAGTATAGAATACATGCGGTCTAACAAGAAGACACAAACACATCTGTGTAATCAAATTCAATTTACTTTTAAACAGTAAAAAAAACAAGAACTGCAACTGCAAGACAAAAATTAAAATATACAGTGGATGCTCCACTGTAGCTGATCCTCCAACTTCCTAAGTTGTAAAGGGCTATGTTAAAGGACTTTCATGAAATGACTACAATTTGTTTCCCTGGTCATGGTGGCCTTGTAGTGTGGAGATGCAGTGGGAAGAGCCCAGTATATGTATACTGCAAAGGCCGACAAAAATGCCATAGTGCCAGACTGTATAGCCAGACTTTTTTCATCCTCCAGTTCAATGCAGTGTTTTCTGCTGACTTCTAATGTTTGAAATGAAAGCAAACCATACAAATTTGTCATATTATGTATAACTCTCAAATAGCATATGCATATATATATACATACTGTAGTCTAAACTTATAACTATAAACAAATACAGATATACATATGCAGTCCCCCATGCTATCATCTGAAAAAATAATTAAATCGCATTACACATTGTTACAACAGAACCCATTCTGTCACCATTATTGGTAAGCAGCAGACAGATTCATGACATTGGCACTGTCAGATACATACATAGTATGTTCGCTCATCATGGTAACATCGATTCTCCTGACTACATTTGTGTGTAGGCAGTGTACACTGTGGTACAACTGTGTGCTTTTTTTCATATGGCAATATAACATGCTTTGGCTGTGTTGTTCCAAAAATATCAGTCCTGTCGGCTACAGTTTATTGTATGCCTCTTGCAACAATTTGCACAGTGTTTAACAGTAATCATCAGCTATCATAATAATTTGTCAGGATAAGTTCATATACCAAGATAATGTAATGTAAGTGAAAAACAAACTTAACAAAACAGATAGCAACACTAATATACATAGATGGCACCTAAGGTGGCAATCTCCTATGCATCACTTTTTGAAAGATATTGAAAGTTCTATACTAGCCTCTGCTTGAAGTATCTGCCCAAATAATGCAAAAAAGACTGAAGTTAACATTTTACATTATGCTAGTGCTGTTATGGTGATGTATATAGTGCTTCCTGAAGATTTCTCACCCGGAATTAAACCCGCAGTTAGGACAGCTGTTTAATCTTAGCCTCACCTCAGGATACGTACCCAAGGAGTGGCGCACGGCAACTGTGGTCCCACTTCACAAGGGCGGTGCCTCCACCGACCCTGGAAATTACCGTCCCATTAGCTTGACAAGCCTTATCTGCAAAGCCATGGAGAGGATCATAATGGAACTCATAAATAAAGACATAGGGAACTTGCAGACTTTGGATCCAACCCAGTTTGGCTTTGTCAAAGGCAGATCATGCCTTTTAAACTTGGTTGACTTTTTCGAGACAGTCACCAAGGCCATTGATGAGGGAAAGGCAGTCCATACAGCCTACCTTGACCTGGCAAAGGCCTTCGACACAATACCCCACTCAGGTATCATCGAAAAACTCATCAGCTTGAATGTAAACCCATACATCACAAGATGGGTTGCAAACTGGCTAAGTGACAGAACCCACAGGGTCAGAGATGCTGGAGCCATGTCAGACTCAAAGCCTGTCACAAGTGGTGTCCCACAGGGCTCAGTCCTGGGTCCACTCTTGTTCGGCATCTACTTTTCTGAAGTACAAGCAAACGCAGGAGGGTTATGGCTGACAAAGTTTGCAGATGACTGCAAACTGGGCGCCATAGTCGAAAACACATCTGACACAGATATCCTTCAGAAGGGCCTCACAGAAACGGATAACTGGTGCCAGAGCCATGGCCTAAAGTTAAATGCCAAGAAATGCATAGTCATACCCTTTGGGAAAAACAAGGTTACCCCTAGCTACCATATAGGTGGCAATCCACTGAGCACAGAAGAAGTCATCAGGGATCTGGGGACCCAGGTTGACAGTAGCCTTCGTTTGACACTCATGTTGCTAAAGTAGTTAGGAAAACCTTCTACATTGCCCACCTGATCATGAAGGGATTCACATCTAGATCAAGGGAGGTCATCGTCCCCTGTACTCATCACTCATTAGACCTATGATTGAGTACAATGCCCCATTCGGAATGTATCTGACCCGACACCTGCAGCAGCTGGAAAGGCCCCAAAAGTTCCTCACCAAAAGGATAAAGGGTCTCAAAAATATGTCTTATGCTGCCTGACTGAAAGAACTCCAGCTCTATTCAGTCTCATACCGCTTGCTCAGAGGTGACCTGTGCCTGACATATAAGGCCATGTCAAACCCTGATTTGATGAATATGCTTCACCTCAAAAAAATCTAGATCCCTCAGAACCACAAGGGCGGAGACTTAAACCTTGACACGGTTATAAATAGAACGTGCTGGAGGGACAGATTCATCACCCAGAGACTCCCTATGCTGTGGAACAAAATCCCGGTACATGTGAGGCAGAGCACCTCGCTGGCCTTGTTCAAGAGGAATCTTGACCAATGGATGGGAGATCGCAGATATACCCCAGGGATTACTTCAGTGTCACTGCTTGACAGAGGCACAGCAAAATAATAGGCATAGTTTTATTCAAACTAAAGGGGTGGCGAAAGCCAAATAACTATGGGCTAGGCTTATAAATGCCCTTGGGCAGATAGCCTAGTATGAACCTATGAACCTATGAACCTAGAGTACATTATAACCATAAGTGAGAATGGATATGATGGTTGGTCTGTAAGACAACGTATCTTATTAGGAAGTTTTAACTAGACTGTCTATGAAGTGCTGTACTTGCAGTAGTCCATTTGCACAGCTTGAGGACTAGCATGTTTAAGTATTGTTCCAGAGCATCTCCTTTCTAAAGTTAACTAATTAAACAGTTCAGAAACATTCAGTTAAGGCCAGCTTCATTCACCATGAATGAAGCAACATACTGCAAAAGATGTGCAGGAAATACAGGTGGCAATGCATGATGGATTGATATTCAAGAATTTGTTTGGAAAAAGCTGAGCATTAAAAGACAGCATGTTCACAGCTGTCTTACTTTTGCGATTACCTACAGTAAGGTATTTATTCCTATTCCACTATTCCATTATTGGTTTGTCTCATGCAGTTCCTGTAATCAGACTAGTGTTTCTAACTGTGCATTGAGTGATGTGCCTTACAAATGCTAGGGTACCTGTATGTGTTCTGTTTGTCACATTGCTATATACATATTAGCTGTATTTCTGTTTGCTCCTCCAGTAGTAAAACAGTTGAAACAGAATATATTATTTATTACTGTCCTGTGACAGGATACCTGCAGCAAATATGTTATAAATAAAAATACTGACTGGGTATTTGGGCCTCTTGGGCATTTTGAATTGGATAGTGTCAAGTGGTAGAAAATACTAAAGGCAAGAAAACCTTACTGCTGCATAAAATGTGTCATCCTGCAGATGCTGACACATCATGCTCAAATATTAGTGGATAAGGGTGGTGCCAATGGAGAGCAGTGTGACAGTTGTGGCAGTATGTCGGGCAGCCTCCAGTACTGTGGGCATTGAAAGATTGCCCTGCAGAATTGTCAAAAGGCCATAGATATGACTGACCATGCTTATAATAATGCCAAGGACATCGGTATTGCTAGAAGTGCTCCAGGGTTATGTGGGCCACTTACACTTCGATTTCATGTTAAAACAGTCTGCCAAACCATATGTTCTAAGACAGGACTCTTCTGTAGCATTAAACATTTTCGACATGTATTACCATGAAAAATATTTTTTGCAGCCTTTTGTTTTTTCAAGTATATATTATTGCTATTATTTACTGCCCTATTGTACAACCTACCTTTCATGTATCATTTGTGATATATAATGTTGACACCAAATTCTGTCCAAAGAAAAGAGAGAAGGAAAGCCAAATATTTGATTTTTGTTGAAAAAAAAATGTGTATGCCTTTTGTCCATGAAATGGTGACTGAAAGGTGATTATATGTAGCAGCACAGGTTGAAAGGAGCACAGCCCACAATCTGGGTATGAGGTACCTGCACCTCCATTAATATGCCACGTTCACACTAATGTTCAATTGTGGTACCACAATTATAATTTTCTACATCAAAGCCACACCGCTCAATATTTTAGAGGGACCCATTCATTACAGGTAATTTCAAATCCTAATAAAGCTTCCATTACAGATAGCAGGTTTGTCAAGGTTAAATATTGTTCTTCATTATTTTTACATTCTTAGCTAGTCATACAAACTTGAGAAATTATACATATCCGGTTCAGTGTCATTGTACCTTCCCAGTTTGCATAGTAGGTACTGCTCATATCTGGATCCTATATTCCAGAATTCTGTTTTTAGAATTTTCATCACCTGTGCTTCTCCTTCAATTCCCCTTCACCAGAATAATTCCTCTGTACCAGTCCAGTGCTCCATTCTTTTATCATTTTATACCTGTTTCATTCAAAGAGTGTACAATGTTAATCCATTTTTTCCAATCTCTGCTCTCTAGATTTATCTGCCGTTCCTCTCACTTCTTACATGCAGCCATATTAAAGATAATTGTTCTGAATGGCTTGTCACCAGCTTCTCAATTCTGCACACTTCTGTCACTGCTATTTTCTTCTTATATTATCTATTTTCTTTTTTCTTACTCCATTGTGCAGAAACATGCACCTATGCAATTTTGCATGCATTGCCTGCAATTTTCTCAATGTTTTTAATTATCTAAACTCAGGAGTACAACTTTTATATATGAACTTTTGCCTTTCAGTCTTCCTTTTATTTCTACTGTTTTCAATTTACTTTGTATAATCGTTATCTTCATCCAGCTATGGCTTAAGTAACCATATTCACACAGACATGCATCACTGGCCGTTCCAGTCTGTATAACTTGTTGAGCTAGACAGAACTTTCAGTGCTGGTATAAATACTGTCCTGTGTAAAAGTTTTATTAATTTTCCATATGTCAACACCTAGGTGCCTTATAATAAATATAGAAATATTTGAAAGGAGATTTGACAATAAAGTGAAGATGGAAAGAGTAAAATAATATAAATAAATTAGAAATTACTCATAAATATTAAGAAAAGTATACTTGTAGCAGATTCAGATTTACTCTTCTAAAAAGATGGCAGTTAAGGGACATTCAGAAAGATACCTCAATATTTGATGTCTGACTTAGGAAAGGTAATTGATTCCATGGGGGTAGAGCTAGGAAAGTAAGAAATATGATTATCAGAAATCCTAAACAAGTCCTGGGAAAAGCTAGCAGCACGTCACATGATGATCTGAGGGGTCTGTCTGAAGCCTATGTCACCAATAGCAAGTGGAGGTCCTACAGAACAGAAATACTAATAACAGAGTGAGAAGAACCAGTCCAAAGCCTAAATTCTCAGTTTTGTAGTTCTGTCAAGCCCCGACTATATAAGCATGGGATAAGGATCATTACAGCAATAAAGGAGGTGGATGATAAAGCATCTAGAACATATACTACCATCACAAAGTCTGACGAAGGACTTGTAATTTACCTTAGCTACATATTGCAGATTGAAGTATGAAGTCTTGACAGTAACCTACGTTTGATCCTTCAGGGTAAAACTTTCATTAAGAATTACATGGTTATTCACAGAAGATGCAAACACCAGTTTAACCCTCAATAAAATAATAAGGAAGGGAAAGGAAAGAAAAGGAATATGTGATGGAGGATGGCCTGAAACAGCATTGCTTCTGTCGGGTTCTAGTTCAGCTGACTAAATCTAATCCAGTGAAGATCATAACCCAAGCACTAGTAAAATCAGGCACAGGCTCCTGAGAGAATGACAGGTATAGGTAGATATTTAATTCTATCTATTGTATTAAAAAATGTGTTAACCACAGTAACACGTTGATCCACATGAACAATTGCCAAGCCCCCACCCAGAAGAAAATTAAAAAAAACAAAACAAAACAGCTGTATAGAATAAAAAAAATTACAACAAAAAAAACTGGTATATAGCAGAAAGGTTATATGTAAGTAACAGTACCATAAAAACTATTTATGTATAATATGTACAATATTTACAAGTATGAGAGGAGGAGGGAGTAAGACAATGATTTAAAAGGAAGGGAAAAGAGAGAGAGAGATGTGGAATAATAGGATGGAGAGGTGAAAAGGGCAGATTATGGAGGGGATAGATAGGAAGGCTGATTATAAGTGAAGGCCGTCTTGTGAAGTGAGAAGAGTAAAGATGGGTACGCATTAGTTACAGAGTTAAGTAATAATTACATTTAGCCAATTTTGATAGATGCTTCATATGCTGTGAATAAAATTTAGGAAAAGACTGAGTGTCTTTTAGGTATAAAGAAAGGGATTCCAGAGTTTGGGGCAGGTTAGTGAAAAGGTACAGGCAATGCAATGTAGTCTTTTATGGTGTGTGTGTGTTAGAAGAAATGGTCTGTTGAAATGGTGAAATATAAAGGTGTAGCTAAAAGTCCTTGCAGTAAACCATCTAGCTGGGGAAGAAAAAATAATCTTGGCTCAACAATTTGAACAGCACATAACTGTTTAGTGATTGTGCTCTTTGTTCAACGGGAAGCCACTTTTCTTTAGTGAAGAATAAAAAGTGACATTCTTTATCTGATGAACAGGTTAAACTGTTTGTTGAGTGAAGAGGCTTTTCCTGAAAGTGGCTGATTGTAAAAGAGGAAGGTAGTGTTCCAAACAGGCTAGAAGAATATCTTTCCCTATAGAATACCTGCCTTGTGGAGAAAAGATATTAGAGACTTTTCTAGCCCAAAATAGGATTTTGGCGATATTTGCTTTCAGGAATATAATGCTATGTTGGAAGTTTAGTTCAGGGTTAGTCTAGAGTTTTAGGCAATGGAAATGTTATGCGTGCTTAACTGGATTAATGTTATTGTTGTATAGAATGTGCTAGTTCTGGAGGATAGATTGAAGTTTTGCCTGGTGCTGAAGATGACTGATTTTGATATTTCAAGTTTGCATCCTGTAGCCACTTAGATAGGATGCAAGCTCATGTTCTGGTTCTGACTTTAAAGTGGGTGGAGAGGAGTGAGACCTACATATAGTAAGCTGTTCATGTAGAGAATGAGAAGGACATGTGGCAGGTCTATGGGAAGGTTACTAATGAAGATAGAGAAGAGCAAGGAGAAATGTCAGATCACTGGGGATCCACTTTTAATACGCTGAATGTAGTGAAAGTGCATGGCAAATTTTGACTCTGAATGCTTGATGAGGAAGGAAGTGATCAAACTAGCAAAGTGCTTAGGGACTAATCTTGAAGATGGTAAGTCAGCTAAAGAGGAAACTCTGATCTACAAGTTCAAAAGCCTAGCTTAGATGTTTGAAAATGGCAATTATTAGAAATCCTTTATCAGTGCTAGTTAGGATGCCATTGGTAAGGGTATATAAGGTAGTCATGATGCTGCAATCAACCCCAAATTCATGTTGTTTACAAGATAACAAAAGTATTTTTTTATGCAGTTAGCTAAAGTGAGAATAAACTAGTTTTTTTGAGGATTTTACCAAACACTGGAAATATGGATATGGGTCTAAAAAGGATCTAAAGTCCTGTGCTGAGGATGATTTGGCAACATTTGGAAGAGGAGACATGGTTGTTTTTTTTCGCACAGCTTAGGCACACTGTTATTAAAAAGGCAGAAATTGTAAATATTATAAAATTAATCTATATGATGTTTACTATATAAAGAGAAAAAACAGAACAAAAGGCAATTAGGGCCTGGAGGGCCATTATTGTGGATGAAGTATAGCAGCTTTATTATGTTCTTTTTCTATTACTGAGGAAAATATAAGGGAAGGTGAAAGGAGGTTCTGCAGCAGGCTGGTGAGGACATGAGGCAGGGGCTGGGAGTAAATTAGAAAATTCATGTAGAAAGCCAGAGAGTTTCAGAGGAAATATAAATGGTTGTATTAACTGTATGGCTAGAGAATGCATTCTGGCCCCTGATGTTATTAATGTGTTTTTAACATTGTTTAGATTTCTTGAAGGGTGTAGATTGTTGAGATTGCAGCTAGAATGCTTTGTGTTATCTCAATGATTTTAAAATAGTTTTTTAGAATTCCTGAAAGGGGATAGTGTTGTTTGGATTGGGATCATGTTTCTGTTGTGCCCAAGAAAAGTGTCTGATGTTGAGCAAGTTTTATTAAGTTTGTTGCGTTATTAGTTAATCCACTGTTTGGAGTTAGATTTAGAGTCATAGGACTATTGAAAAATGTTTCTCTTGAGACAAAGCAATTTATCTGTGAGACTGGATGCAGCTAAAAAGTTTTCAGAATTATGTTAGGCAAGCATCTAGTTGGTGGTTTCATGATCTTGTTTAAATGTAATGATGTTGTTTGTGGACTTAGAATAAAGGTGGTGAGTTTAGTAGGCAAGCTACTGGGTGAGGTAGAAAAGATATTAATAGAGTGAAAGAGCATATATTTTGATATTATTGATTATACTTGGAATATTGGAAATGACCAGACCAAGAACAGAATGGTTGTTTGTTCTTAAACTGGATCTGGTGGAGTTGTTGACTAATTGTATTATATCATGATCTTGTAGAAAGAAATAATGTTGGACTGAAAAGGACCCATAAGGCTAATGTTAACATACCCAAGAATGATTAATACATTTTTGTAAGGGTGAAAGACTCATAAGAGATTCAGGATGATATTTTTCAAGTGTGGAGAAGAAGGGGAGTCAGTATGCAACAACTTGATGCTGGTGGAAAGTATTCTTGGCAAGAATCTATATGAGTAGCCAGATTGGATCATAGACTAGGAGGGGGTTGGCTCTTAAAATGGAATGGAATTGTAGGTTATTTTTGTACAGCAGCGAGGTCCTGCTGCCATTTCTTTTACCTGGTAGGGAACTGAATGTGTAGAAGCAAAGATAGAAGTACTGCAGCAAATTAAGAATATCTTCTTTAATCCTTGACTCTGTGATGGCAACACGATCCAGCAAGAATGTGTGAAGGAAGCAATTGAGTTGCTCTAATTTGTTTTTGATGCTGCTAGCACTGAGTAGCACAACGTCAAGTTGTTGGGGGAGTGGGCATTTTACATATGTTATGAAGGAGAAATAGAACCAGAGCTGGCTGCAGTGTTGTTTTTAAGAAGTAAAATTAACAGTAGGGGTGTTGAGCCTAATGATGAATGTTAGATATTTGTAGCAGTAGTAAGAGGAAGCATGGTTCTTTGAAGGTGAATAATGAGAAATATTGGTGACTGCAGGGTAGATGAGTGTATTCTGGGCTTTGTTTGAGTTGGGAGGGTGGAAGGTTTTGCAAGTGACTTTTAACTGGAGTAGATTTGAGAGAATAGGTGGGGGTAGGGAGATGAGACCAGAGTATAGTGGGAGGAGGGTAACTGCAAAGATGGATGAAGAATAAGTACAGGATAGTTATGAGATATGTAAAGGAGGGAGGAGTTTACAGCAGTCTGATTAAGTATAGAGTTTGTGGAAATTTGATAAAAACAGAAAGGGTAGACAGTGGGGTGGGGCAACAAAGGTCAGTGTAATATGATGGTGAGAGATGGGTTATTGGTAAATTGCTGTGACTGTGGTGTGCAGGGTCCTGGGTTTAAGACCTGCAAGGGGTGTTTATTTACAGCTCAGAGGGCTTAGTTATAAATTGCTATGGCTATGGTGTGCAGGGTCCTGGGTTCAAGATTTGCAAGGCCTGATTACTCTTGGCTTGTAAAGGCCCCAGAGCCATTAGCCTAGTACACACATATGAACCTATGAATGCAGTGGTAGAAAGGTATAATGAGAAGTAGATAGTGAAGCTGGGTGAATAAGAGAAAGATTGCAGAGGTGGAAAGATAAATATGCAGACCTTTACTTTGCACAACTTTCTGAGGTGTCAGCAAGTGTGCTAGAAACCATAACAGCACTAAAACAATGCACCAGGGAATCCCATTAGTCAGTGAAAGACTACTAGGGAAATTGATTTCAGAAACTACGCAATGAATATGAAGCAACAGGTACCAGGCAAACTGATCAAATATGGTAAAAATAATACCATAGTGAGGTTCACAGACACTCAACTGATCAAATATGGTAAACATAATACCACAATGTGGTTCACAGACACTCAACCAATCAAATATGGTGACTATGAAGGTCTACATTAGTTCAATGAAATGCCATTTCAGCATACACCTAATCAGCGACACAAATTTAGTGATAATCATTTCAGTGATTCACTGAATTTGCCAACTGCAAGAAAATACTTGCCCTACAGCACAATGGACTGACATCAAAGCAAATCAAACCCACCCAAATGGGGGGTTTCTCCCCCACACCCCCCAATATGGGGGGGCTGGTCCCACCCCCCCCAACTATATATACCAACTCCGAGATCACACTACAGTGGAGAAAAGGGCAAGGTTGTGTAGTTGGCCAAACTACTTCTTTTCCCTTGGTAAATTCAATGAATTGCTGAAATGATTTTTGCTGAATTTGTGTTGCTGATTAGGTGTTCGCTGAAATGGCTTTTCAATAAACTAATATAACCTAAAAAATTATATCACGATAAGGTTCACAGACACTCAGCTGATCAAATATGCTGAAAGTAACACCTCAGTGATAATCATAGACAATCAGGATGTCACAGTTAGTGGTACTAACCAGTTGGTCCTTCAAGCCATGGTGCTCTCTCTTGGTTTATGTTGTTCAGATAGCAAAAGTCTGTCATTGCTTTACTATATTAGCATCACTCAAGATTTCATGTTTAGTTTACGGCATTTGTTATTAGTCCCAGATAATCTTTCATTTATTTACTTAGGTGTATCCCTCACTAAGCAAGAGAATGACATTCTTTATCATTCTTAGTGATTTGACTTTAACATAATTTCAAAAATGCCATTAGTTGCATTTGTTGCAGAGATGAGTCCTGTCATTATTAAATGATCTGCTAAAAAAAAAAAAAACACAGTTCAACATTTAAACATCTTAAATAGGTCAAAATTGACCCCAAGTTGTTAGGCAAGCATGTCTGTAGGAATTTCAATAACAGTAACATTTTACATGGTTTGGAGTCCCTGTATTTTCTTAGTGAGAAACCTCTGAAGTCTCTCCAGCTGCTGCAGGTATCTGGTGAGATACATGCAAAAGGGTGCATTATACTCTATTAGTGGTCTGATGAAAGTCGAGTAAAGTGGAGTTATGACATCCCTTGACCTGGATGCAATGCCCTTGCTTATGAGGTGTGCTACATAGAAGGCTTTCCTTACCACTGTGGAAACTTGGTGGTCAAAGTTCAGATTGCTATCAACCTGTGTTTCCAAGTATCACACCACTGGTTTGGAACTCATGGGGGTGCTGTCAATATTGTAATTTGTAGGGAATTCTGTTTTGCCAAAGGGGATAATAATGCATTTTTTTGCATTTAGTTTTAGACCATGACTTTGGCACCAAGCATTTGTTTGTATTAGCCCTTCTTGTAATATGTTGACAACATTGGGGGACTCAATGAGTGTTCCCAGTTTGCAATTATCAGCAAACTTAGTGAGCCAAAGGCCATCTACTTTGGCCTGGACTTCTAAAAAATAGATACCAAATGGTAAGGGGCCCAGCACAGAACCCTGTGGTACTCCACTGGTGAATGGTCTACTGGTGGAGGTGGTGTCACCAACTTTGATAGAGCGTGCTCTGCTGGTGAGACAGTTGGCTACCCATCTAGTAACATAAGGATTAATCCCTATCTGGGAAAGTTTCTCAATGATTCCAGAGTAGAGAATTGTGTCAAAAGCCTTGCAAGGTCGAGATAGGCTGTGTGCACTGTCTTACCTTCATCCATGGCTTTGGTGACATTCTCAAAGAAGTCTTGCAGGTTTAATAAGCATAATATACCCTTAACGAAGCCAAGCTGGGTTGAGTCCAGTGTTTGGAGGTTGCCTATGTCCTTCTTGATAAGGTCCATGTTAATTCTTTCCATGGCCATGCAAATGAGGCTGATTAGACTTATGGTAGACAAACACTCCTCTTCTTCCCAAAATGAAACAACTCTGACCCAACAACTGGATGTTGCTGATAAATTCCAAAGTAATAAAGTGAAGCAATGAATAAATCCACTTATTTTATTCACACTCTAGCGCCTCTGTGTTTCCACCTTCAAGGAATAAATTGATTAGACTTATGGGTCTGTAATTCCCAGGGTCAGTTGATGGCCCCCCCTTTGTGCAGAGGGGATTACTGTTGTTGTTCTCCATTCTGCAGGCACATAGCCAATTCTCAAGCTATAACTAAAGAGAATGCCAAGTGGCTTCACTAGTTCTTGTTTTAGATCATTTAGTAAACAACCTGGGATATTATCTTGTCCCATTGAGGCTGTGTTTTTGACCTTGGCAAGTGCAGAGATGACCTGTTCTCTAGAGATACTAGACAGAGGACTGGTGTCAGGTATGCTTTGGAATATGTTAGGTGGGGATAGGGTGGTGAAGTTTAAATCACAAGGCAGTCACTAACTAACAAAAAAGGAAAAAAACTAAGGGTAATGCTGCTCAATGCCAGAAGTCTAAATCTCAAAATGCACGCACTCGAGGCCCTTCTCAGTATGGAGAACATCGATGTCTGTGCAGTGACAGAAACCTGGTTCAAGGCTCCTGAGAGCACCCCAGCACTATCAGGTTTTACCTCTTATCATGCGTTCCGGCCCCAAAATCCGGACAATACCAAGAAAGGAGGGGGGGTATCCATATTCATCAAAGACACCCACACCTCAAGACTGGTGGCAACGCACGATGCATCGGAGACCATCCAGGTGCAATTAACCATAGGCAAGACTGCTCTGCAAATTGTAGCATGTTACAGGCCACCCTCACAAACTCAGGAACCTCACATGGCCTTCCTGAAAACACTAGAGGGATAAATGTATCACCAAACACCATCATACTAGGTGACTTCAATTACCCTAATATAGACTGGGAACACTACTCAAGCCCAAACACCCTAGCCCAAAAGTTCCTGGAATTCATAAACTCAAATGCCATGGAACAACTAGTCACCATCCCCACAAGAGGAGAAAACATACTTGATCTCATCATCACGAACATGGGAGCACAATGTTCAACACCGGAAGTATACCCCTCACTGGTGAGATCAGATCACAACTAATCTCGCTGGAGGTCCTCATCCCACCCCACCTGAAATAAAAGACCACAGTAAAGAACTTCTCAAGCCGACTTCACACTTCTAAAGACTAGTGTGGTCTCCTTTAAGGCCCCGAGCCGACGGAAAACAGTACTCAAGCCGCTGAATCACTTACAAATGCCTTCTACCAGCACCTGCAGGACTGCATGGATAAGGCAATCCCAAGCAAAACAAAGACTCTTTGTACCAAAGGCAAGCATCCACTCTGGTGGACCCCAGCCATAAACAAACTCTACAACAAAAGGAGGAAGCTACTACAAGATAGAGCAAAATCCTTAAAAGGTAAGACACCCTTGATCACTATAAGTAAAAACTAAGAGCTCTCATAAAATCATCCAAAGCAAATTTTGAGAGAAAAATAGCTAAAGACTCAAAAGACAATCATAAGGCCTTCTTTAGCTATGTTAGAAACCTGGGAGGAAACTCCCAGATATGCTCAGAACTAGTTCATAATGATGTGAAGATTACTGATCCTACAGACATTGCCAACATACTGGCTGACAGGTTCAGTGCAAACTTCTCCCCTCCCCAAAAGGAGAGATATCTATACCAAGCGATTGCAGCCCCCAAACATCTCCAACGCCCAAGTGAGAACTGCTCTCTCCAAAGCAAAAAACACAGCATCCATGGGACCTGATGGTGTCCCCGGCTGTGTGCTCCACGAACTCAACGAGGAATTAAACCCACAGCTAGGACAGCTGTTTAATCATAGTCTTACCTCTGGATATGTACCCAGGAGTGGCGCACTGCAACTGTGGTCCCACTTCACAAAGGCAGTGCCTCCACCGACCCTGGAAATTACCGGCCCATTAGCTTGACAAGCCTTATCTGCAAAGCCATGGAGAGAATCATAATGGACCTCATAAATAAAGACATAGGGAATTTGCAGACTTTGGATCCATCCCAGTTTGGCTTTGTCAAAGGCAGATCATGCCTTCTAAACTTGGTTGACTTTTTGAAACAGTCACCAAAGCCATTGATGAGGAAAGGCAGTCCATACAGCCTACCTCGATCTGGCTAAGGCCTTTGATACAATACCCCACTCGGGTATCATTGAAAAACTCATCAGCTTAAATGTTAACCCATACATCACAAGATGGGTTGCAAACTGGCTGAGTGACAGAACCCACAGGGTCAGAGTTGCTGGCGCCATGTCAGACTCAAAGCCTGTCACAAGTGGTGTACCACAGGGCTCAGTCCTGGGCCCACTCTTGTTTGGCATCTACTTTTCCGAGTACAAGCAAACACAGGAGGGTTATGGCTGACAAAGTTTGCAGATGACTGCAAACTGGGCGCCATAGTAGAAAACACATCTGACACAGATATCCTTCAGAAGGGTCTCACAGAAACGGATAACTGGTGCCAGAGCCATGGCCTAAAGTTAAATGCCAAAAAATGCATAGTCATACCCTTCGGGAAAAACAAGGTTACCCCTAGCTACCAAATAGGTGGCAATCCACTGAGTACAGAAGAAGTTATCAGGGACCTGGGGACCCAGGTTGATAGTAGTCTGTCATTCGACACCCATGTAGCTAAAGTAGTTAGGAAGACCTTCTACATTGCCCACCTTATCATGAAGGGATTCTCATCTAGATCAAGGGAGGTCATAGTCTCCTATACTCATCACTCATCAGACCAATGATTGAATACAATGCCCCATTCGGAATGTATCTGACCCGACACTTGCAGCAGCTGGAGAGGCCACAAAGTTCCTCACCAAAAGGATAAAGGGTCTCAAACATCTGTCCTATGCTGCCCGACTGAAAGAACTCCAGCTCTATTCAGTCGCCACCGCTTGCTCAGAGGTGACCTTTGCCTAACATACAAGGCCATGTCAAACCCAGATTTGATGAATATGCTTCACCTCAAAAATCTAGATCCGTCAGAGCCACAAGGGCGGAGACTTAAACCTCGACACGGCTATTAATAGGACGTGCTGGAGGGATAGATTCATCACCCAAAGACTCCCTATGCTGTGGAATAAAATCCCGGTATATGTGAGGCAGAGCACCTCGCTGGCCTTGTTCAAGAGAAATCTTGACCAATGGATGGGAGATCGCAGATATACCCCAGGGATTACCTCAGTGTCACTGCTCAACAGAGGCACAGCAAAATAATGGGTATAGTTCCCCATACTAAAGGGGTGGCTTAAGCCACAAAACTATGGGCTAGGCTTGTAAATGCCCTCGGGCAAATAGCCTAGTATGAACCTATGAACCTATGAACTAACTAAGAGCATGTGTTTCAAATAAAGGACTACAAATGCAGTTTTTTAATGCTATTATGCTTATTTTAGTTAGCAGCTTGCTGTATGTTGTTATTTCTAAGATAAATGGTTTACTGGAAGCTTGACACATACATGATTTGTAATTCAACATACACTTATCTTTTTATGTTATACAACTTATTTTTCTTAGCGTCTACTTCATTAATTTAAATTAGTTTAAAATGTAAGAAGTAAAAACAGCATTCAGTGTAAGTAAGTAAGGAGCTATTTGATTATAGAATGGCATATTTCCTGAGATATTCTTCATAAATCCATCCTTTTGCACTGCAGTGTATATCACTTAAGAGCATCTTAATAACATGAGAAAGTAAGATCTGCTGATCATTTCTGCACCTTAAGATAGTATGCAGAATTCTAAATATTACTGGCCAGAAGCAATACTTGAACAGCTGCCAGCTGGAAAAAAAATCTCTATGAAGGGTACACATTTACAAGGTGGGACAGTGATAGTATAACTGTTATTTTTATCTAGGGAGTAATACACATGATGATGCAGTCTTTTGATGAAGAAGACTATTGCTTTTTCCATACATACATTTTTGCTACATTTTTTGCAACATAATTGCAACTCTTTTATTTTGACTTGCCAAAAAGACAGTACTGTCTAGAACTACTGCATAACTCTCCCCTTCCTTTACAAACTGACTGTTTACATTTGTAAATGAAGTATTGTTTACTGCCAGTAGCTTTAACAGTATTTTATCTTGTTCCCACTATTTATGTACAGCAACTTGCAATGTACTTTTGGTTCGCTAAGACTCAAAGACGTAAATATTTTTTAGTTATTCTTAGATAGTTTATACAGAACATTAGGATAAGTGCATTGCTTTCTTGACCCCAGATTCAATGTGCGTGTGTTAGAATTTGGTATGGGCTGTAGCATAGTGTGAAATATCTCAGTACAAAAAAAATTCTGAAAGATGATGAAACATTACGTTTTGTCACATTTTACTTACAAAAATGTGTCAAAAATCTCACAGTGGAAGATAAACTAGTTATTTTAATTCAAACATTATAACAGAATGAAAGTATTTTGACGTGTATTATAGATACAAGCAATGCATACGTTGTCTATAATGATTCAACTTCTGCAAATTATTACTCTTTAAATATTAAGACAGTCTGATGCTTTTTGGGTAATGTTGTGTGCCATAACCACTTCTGCTCTCCTGTTGCATAGTACATTTAGCACTTAATTTAGACATTCATTATGCTAAAAATTGCATACAGATGAAGGGGAAGATAGAATCAGATGTTAGGATATATTAGGCAAGCAATAATGTACATCAGGATGGGTGTTATCAAAGAAATAATACCAACCTAGGGGTGTTGTGAGACCTGATGCTGTAAGTGGGGGGGGGGGGGGCTTCAGAGTGAGTTGGTGTTATCAGGGAAATAATGCCTTCCCATGGGTTTTGTGAGGCCTGACAAAATAGGCAGACTGCCTTACCACCCCTGGAAGGATATTATTTCTCTGATAACTCCCACCATGTAGGACACTGTTATGTTTAGAGAATGAGCTGTGTATTCAATTGTTTGTATTTGTTTTTTTATTGCCACATAGTGTTGTTATATTTTGTTGCAAAATAGTTCCTCCGCCTAATGTTCTAAACTTGCTGTAGCATAGGTAATTGTGATTATGTAAGCATTAAATGTCCTCATACACATATAACAGACACATATGCACATACACACACACATACACACACACACACACACACACACACACACACACACACACACACACACACACACACACACACACACACACACACTTACACCCAACCACACACACACACACACACACACACTTGCCCTGGAGTTGCAGATATTTTGATGACTGACTATCCCACAGATGTCTCACTGTTATCAAATGGGTAAAGAAAAAAAATAATAGAATGCAAGGTATTGCAACCTCCCATCCCTCTTATATACCCTTGATTTTGCAGTTGTGGACACTGTAGCATATGTGATCTCATGGAATAGAATATGGTCTACTATTTGTAGCTGCAGGGCAAACATAGAAATAATACTAAGCAATTCCAGTGTAGGATACCCAAAAGTCCATATGATGTCACTATCCCAATCTCAATAGTGCCACAGCGATAACATCCTGAGGACCTGATACATTTCTATCAGATGTTAAATTTTCTAGCAGATGTTAAATCTGAAGTGATGCATTTATAAACCAGTAGCACCATTATTGCTACAAATTTGTAGAAAACCATATGATTGTCAGTAGACACTGTTAAATAATGTGGCAATGGTGCAGGATATCATGCAAGAAAGGAACATTATTAACATTAAGTGTAATGAAAGGAGGTAGCTGGAATTTTGTAAATAATTATATGTCATTTGTGAATATCAAATTGATTCATACAAATGTATTAAAACTATATGTCATGTGTATATCAAATTAATTTGTACAGATGTTTTTGTTGAAAAGGTATTTGTACAGTGTGCCTTACTGGAGAGAACAGAAATGTACATGCACTATTGTAACTGTTTAAATGTATATGTTTTAACAGAGGAAACTGGAGGGTTAATCTCAGTCCAACAAACTTTAGAAAAATATCTGAAATTAAATCACTTTATAGGCTAGGCCATAAAGATGCTATCTCACATGTTTCAAGACAGCCAGAGAGACACAACGTCTGTACTGGGAAGTTTTCTGTGTTTTCTTTGGGGTGAACTAATCTCTACTCTGGAAGCGCAGAGGTATGCAATTGTTTTACGACTTCCAGCACTTGCCAAAGATCTGAGCAAAAGCCTTTATGTGTGTATTTGTACAGGTAGGTGCTAGGTCCTGCCAGCTTCTAGCAGTGGGGATTTTGCATGGGAACTAGAAATCACACGACCAGAAATGATGTCATTCTGCAAGCTATCTCAGCAGTAATATTTGAGATATTATTTTGAGAAGTCTCTTAGAGAGACTGAGCATTCTGTATTCTGTCTTGGGCCTGACAACAACAAGAAGGACTTCTCACCACATAATCTGCCTTGATCTGTTAAGTAAGTTATTAGGGAATAGTATATTTCTCTTAAATTCATACAGGAATATAGTGAAGCGTAGTTTAGATATTTTTTTCGTTATTTGTCTGAGCCTGTCCAGCAATGTTATTTTAAATGTTTTCTGTGATTTAAACTCTGATGTCACCATGAATATATATTTAGTATTGTCTTGTTCTTTTATTATTTATTATTTATTATTAAATATATTTAAACATTCATTGTGGCTGATCTTTGTAAAGATATTTAAGTTTTGAGAGTACATGCATATTTGTTTGTTGACACTGTGTAGGCCACTCCTAATAGCCTTGTTGTTAGTCAAACTACCATTTGTATTGGTATTAATATTGCACAGTAAAATTGGACAACCTTTGTTAAGGGCCTTAAAGTAGTTGGTGAGGGGTTCTGGTGGCAGTAGTAACTACCTTATAGTCTGGGCTGAAGGGGGCATAGCTAGTAAACCTGTGCCAGCCTTTGCCAGATGTGTGGATGTGTAAAACAAATCTCCAAGAGTGTGTGTCAGCTACTTGGGCAGAGACACGAAGCACTGGTTGGCTAGAGAGAGTTTTGGAGGACTTGGCTTAGAACCCTGGCTAAGGACTCAACTCTGTATCTGTGCCAGTGGGGAGTCTTATTGGAGATCTGAAGAAAGAGAGAGAAAACATCCCTGGACTGACTGCAGTCTCTGTGTACTCTTAAGGGAAATTGCACTTGATGCAGAGAGCTGCATCTGGAAATACTGTGTATGTATCTGTTATTCTCCCAGTGAACATTCCCCACAGCTGCCAGTGGTGAGAACTGAGGCTCCTTGATTGCTGGCCTAGTGGTGGGTCATCAGATATTTATTGGTGACAGTGGTGGGATCATCACATCACATATTGGTGAACAGTGGTGTGGATATTGAGCTCCTGTAGCCTGTAAACAGTGGTCTCTAAAGAAGGTGTTTGTACTGTCACTCTCAAGCAGCCACATGGTAGACATTCAGAGTTTCATATCACAATAGTTTTATTTGTTTTTTGTTAGCTTAGTTAGTCAGGGAGAGCAGGCAAGGATGTCAGCAGAGGATAATGGCAAGCTGACAAGGAGCCAGTTGGCTGAGATGTGCCAAACCAAAGGACTGGTGCATGCCAACCTGACTAAAGGGGAAATGATTGCAGCCCTAGTCACAGCTGGATCACAGACCAGCAACAGGAAGACAACCAGACTAGCCTTGGGGATGTACAACTCTCAGAAAATGGACAGTTCAATATTTCCTCAAAGGACTTAAAAATCCATCTGCAGACAAAGAGACTTGAACTGGAGGCCAAATACTTGGAACTAGAATCAGCAGAGAGACTGAGATGTCTGTAAGCTGAAGAAAATGAGTGGCAGAGGCAACATGCAAAAGAAACACAGACTCTTTGCCAGGGTCTTGGAGGTAATGGGAAAGGGAATAACTGAACCTCAGAAGCAATAAAAGTCAGTAAATTTCTTCCACAATTTACAGAGAGTGATAATTTTGATAGTTTTATTCATATGTTTGAAATGGTATGTAAACAGTATAATGTTGAACAAGGGTTCTGGGTACGGTTCCTGACCCTCTTACTCCATGGTAAAGCTGTAACTCCAGTTTCTAAATTGTCTGATACTGATTGCTTAAATTATAATACAGTTAAATTGTTTATTGGAATGCTTTAAGTTAGCACCTGAAGCTTATAGAAAAAAGTTTCATGAGCATATTTGCAAGGCAGATGAAAGTGTGTGTGATTATATTGCTGAGTTATAAGCACTTATTTTCATAGGTGAGTGAGAGGGGGTCAGGTCATCACTTTTGAAGGGCTGGCAGACCTTTTGGTGAGGGAACAAGCCCTTAGCACTTTGCCTGAGGGCATGAGATTCCGGTTTGCAGATAGAGAATGCAATACTACAGATGAGTTGGGGAAAAAGGAGACCTGTACCTAGCAAGAAGGGCATCACTGCACAAGAAAGGGATACCCAGTGCTGCACATGGGTATAAGGGAACCCATGGTGGGCATCCTAAACTGCCCCAACAGAGTCTGCCAGTAACAGGGGAAGCCTAGTGGCACAGCCAGGATCAAGGGTTAAATGTTTTAAATGTAACTAGAGGCATCATGTACCATATAGATGTCTACAGAGGCAAGGTGGGCAACAAAAATTAGGGGAGCCAGGAAATGGAAATAACAGAATGCCAATAGTAAGTTGTCTGGAGACAACAAGGTTACCAAACTACCACAGGAGGTTATATCCTATCTTAGTGGATGGGAAACAAGCCACTGCTAAGAGAGAAACAACCTTCGACCTAACCATTGTGAAGCCTGCAATGGTTAGAAAGGAGCACTACTTGCTTGGGCAGTCTCCTCCAGGAGGGACGCATTCCAAATACTTTTGGCTAGGGTTCACCTTGACTGGGAGGGTGGAAAAGGAAGCAGGCAAGTAAGTGTGTTTGAGGATATCCCTACAGATATCCTGATAGGGAATGATTTTGATAATGCAGTACCTTGTGCGCATGCAGTGAAATGTAGTCAGGCTTGGAGACAGGTATGTGGGTCTGGTAGCTTGGGGAGAGCCCAGACAGATGGCACACCAGAAGCCAGGACTGGTTAGGTGACGAATTCAGGGAGGGAGCTAGCCTGTACCAATGAGTCTGAAGGTGAGCCACAGCTTCTTTTGGGTATTGATGCTCCCTTTGACAAAGGGACTGCAAGGGCAGAGGTGAGTAGTAGTACCCAGGCTGACAGTGAGGCACTGCTGTCAGAGGATACCAGACTTCCTGTGGAAGAGGAGCTGAGAAGGGTTACAAAGAGAGAGCTGAGCCTACATTACAAGGCTTGAGGGAGGTAGCTAGGGAGGTGCCTGATTATCAAGGAAAAAGGGATTCCGTATACTGGAATAAAGGGTTACTGTATAGAGAATGGACCCCTGAGGGAGCTAGATGGTGAGAAAATACAGAAGTCGGTAGTGCCCAGAGCCTGCTGTCTGACATTTCTAGCCATAGCCTGTGGCATTTCCTTTTCAGGTCATATGGGCATAAAGCATACCAAGAGATGTATTATGCTGAACTTTTATTGGTCTGGGATTGCAAGGGATGTAACAGGGTACTGCAGGACCTGTGAGCAGTGCCAAAAAGTAGGCAAGGCAGGAGACAAGGTGACAACTCCTTTGATGCCTTTTCCTGTGATTGAGGAGCCATTCCAGAGGGTACCTATAGATATTGTGGACCTCTGAGTATCCCACATTCCATAGGGAAGAGCTATATCCTAGTGGTAGTAGATTATGCTACCAAATACCCTGAAATTGTGGCCCTGTCCTCCACTGAGGCAGAAAAGATGGCAAATGCTTCATTAGAGATTTTCAGTAGGGTAGGATCCCCCCAAAAAATACTGACTGACAGCTGTGCCAATTTCATGTCAGACGTGCTGACTTGTCTGTGGAAGCACTGTGGAGTGAAGCACCTAAAGACCACCCCCTACCACCCCAGACTAATGGTCTGGTGGAAAGTTAAAATTCTAGACTAAAGACCATGCCTAGGGCATTTGCAAACCAGTTTAAGAGGGAGTGGGACAGATATTTGCCCCATCAGTTGTTTGCTTAGATGGAGGTGCCCCTGGAATCCACAGGTTTCTCACCTTTTGAGTTGCTATATGGGCATAGAGTAAGGGGGACCTCTAGATTTGATTCACAATGAGTGGGAGGGTGAGTGTGAATCCCTCAAGGAGTCTGTTGTGGCATATGTCCTAAACCTTAGGACAAGACTCAGGGAACTCATGGGTTTGGCCCAGGAACTCCTGGCAGGAGCCCAACAGCAGATAAAGGCTGATATGACAGGAATGCTTGAGCTAGAGAGTATGTTGTAGGGCAGCAGGTAATGGTTCTCATTCCTATTAGACACAACAAGCTGCAAGCAGCTTGGGAGGGACCCATCAAAGTGGTAAGGAATGTCACTTGATGTTAGCTACATGGTAGAACTGCTAGACAGGAGGCAGGAGCACAAACTGTACCATGTTAACATGATGAAACCTTACCATGAGAGGGTGGCCCTTGTGTTAAGTATTGGCAGTAGGAGGAAGGAGGAGTCCGAGGGGGATCTATGGCTACAGGGAGCCAGCCAGGAAAATCCCAAATTATTATGGTGGAGCCTAGTGTTGCAGGCATATGATGTGACAGTGCAGCACCACAGTGGGATTAGCAATGCCAATGCAGATGGGCTCTCAGTACAGGGAATGGGGTAATGTATTCCCAGATAGCCATCCCTCTCAAGCAACATTTCCCAAGGGTCACTTGAAAAACTAGCTTGAGTCTTCAAGGGGGGACAAGTGTGACTAAAGGAGGCACTGCCAGCACAGCTAGCTGGAATTTTGTAAATAATCATATGTAATTTGTGAATATCAACATGATTTATATGCTTGTCTTGCAAATGTATTAGAACTGTATGTCATATAAGATGGTTTGTACAGACATGAGTGGTAAAGAGATATTTTGTAGAGTACTCAGCTTAGAGATATGTCCACAGTGTACCCTACTGGAAGATAACAGAACTGTACATGAACTGTTGTAACTGGGTAAATGTATATATTTTAATAGTGGATCCTGGAACATAGAAGGTTAACTTGCAAAACTTCAGAAAAATAGTTGAAATTAAATTACTTTATAACTGTGCCATAAAAGATGGCTTCAATGCAGCAAGGAGACAGGATGTCTAAAACTGAGGAACCTTCTGCATTGGCTTGTAAGTGTTTTATTGTTTTATGTCTTCCAGCAGCTGCAAAGATCTGAGGGCTATGTATTTTCATAGGGAGATGCTAAATACTGGCAGTTTCTTGCAAGGGGGGGGGGGGTTAGCTTGGGAACTAAAGTCAGATGACAAGAAGTGATGTCATTCTGCAAGTATCCCAGCAGTAATATTTGAGATATTAATTTAAGAACTCTCTGAGAGACACTGGGCATTTTGTATTTTGTCTTTGACCTGACAGCATCAGTTGGAAGACCTATTCACCACATCTGTCTTGCTTTGCTCTGTAAGTAAGTTAACTAGGGTACAGAAATTTCTCTTAGATACAGACAGGAATATAGTGAAGTATAGCTTAGCTGTTTTCTTTATTTATTTGATACTGTCCTGCAATGTTTTTTTAAATACCCCCTGTGATTTTGAACTCTGATGTAACTGTGATTATTTACTGAGTGCTTTCTTGTTCTTTTATTATTTATTATTAAATATATTTAAACCTTTCATTGTGGATGATATTGGTGAGACATATTTAAGTTCTGAAAGCACTTGCATATTTATTTGATGATACTGTGGGCCACTCCTAATAACCTTGCTCTTGGTCAAACGACCATTTGTATTGATAGTAACATTACACAATAAGATTGGGCACCCTTTCTTAAGGGCCTTAAAGTAGCTGATAAGGAGTGACTGGTGGCAGTAATAACCACCTTATAGTCCGAGTGACTGGTGGCAGTAATAACTACTCTATAGTCTGGGCAGAAGGGGGCATATCTAGTAAGCCTGTACCAGCCTTTCCAGGTGTGTGTGTGTGTGTGTGTGTGTGTGTGTGTGTGTGTGTGTGTGTGTGTGTGTGTGCATGTGTGTGTATAAATGAAACCTCAGACTGTGTGTGTTGGCTACTTGGGCAGGGACATAAAGCACTGATTGGAAAGAGAGGGTGTTGGAGGCCTTGGCTTGGTCACTCAGCTGAGATCTTAACTCTATAGCTGTGCCAATGGGGAGTCTTATTGGGGATCTGGAGAAGGAGAGAGAAACCAGCCCCAGACTGACTGTGGTCTCTGTGTGCTCTTAAGGGAAATTGCACTTGATGCAGAGAGCTGCATCTGGAAATACTGTGTGGGTACCTGTCATCCTCCCAGTGTGCATGTCCCCCACTGTTGCCAGTGGTGAGGACTGATGCTCCTTGACTATTGGGCCAGTGGTAGGGGCATAACAGGGCAGACAGCAACAATACAATTTAAAACAATCTTCATAGATTTATTCAACTGATTAGAGAAGGCAAATCCTCAGGCAAACAAAGCACAGTAGACTGGGTCACAGCTAGTATTCCCGTAAATGTACATCCCACATATGCCATTTGGAACAAGCCTTCACATCTCTGTAATGCATATCTTGGAAAGCATTATTTTAAAAAGTACTTCCAAGAATCTCATTTTAAATACTTGCTCTCAAAATGTAGCTGGAAACCAGTGAAATATCTCCCAAGATGATGAAGAAAATTATTTTAGCTGCACTTTTTTAAAAATCTGAAATTTAGTAGCAACATTACAAAGAAAAATGATAAATCTAAACCAACTTTGTGGCTAACACCAGAAAAAAATCACAAACTCATGAACCTTAGGGATAAAACCTGGAAAATGCAGGAAACCAAACCAACTCTTGCAAATAAACAATATTAGCAAACCTTTAGAAAAGAAACAAAATATGAAAAATAGTGAAAAAAGACCGCTATTTACAGTTGCTGGTCAAACATAGGAATAATACTAAGTAATACTAGAATGCTGCTAGGAACTTACATGCGCAAGGGGAACAAAACCACCCAAGCCCAGATCCACAAAATTCCACCTTTAATAGCAAATGCAACCTTCCCACTTCATTAAAACAGCTGCTAACTTAGCAAAATCAGCCAGCCCTTCATCAGTGTATTAATGATAGTAAAAACAGCCATGGCACATTCAGTTTCCATACAATTTCTATTAAACAAATGAACAAAGTGTTAAGTACATTAAAAATAACTTTCCTCACTCAAGATAACCACCAATCGGTATATCTTTGTATAGCAACAAAAACATTAGCATATCCCATCACCATACTAATAATTTGATCTATTACTCAGCAATGTGTCACACTAATCTGGAAACAGTTCTATGTCATCCTTATGCACATAGGCAGCTGCTCAGCTGATCCCTCAGACTGTTAGTAATAGCCATTATATCACCAATCTTTAAAGATCTAGTGAAGAGTATTCACAACCAGTAATACATTTTCTTATTAAAAATGGTTTTCCTCCCCTAGCCCCAGCAGTGTGGTACACAGGAATAAAGCCCTGACTATGATCCAAGAAAACAAGCTTGATTAACAGCTCAGGGAAGAGCCAATAGGGGCCTGTGAGAGATGTGTGACTGATGTCAGTGCACTCACATGAGAGGGAAGGTTTTGGTAGCTCCTTATTTGTGGTGACCTGGCACTCCAGGGGAGCAGCATAAGCTGCTTCCCCCCAATATTGGGCCCTGGAGGTGAGGGGTGTGGGTTGGTCTGCCCAAGCTTGTGCTGTAGCATTTCCAGTGACATGTCAAGGGGTACAGTCAGTCACTCTTTGGTGATGCGAAAACCCTCATCACCACCATGGGGTGGAGTTAGGCCTCATAAAAAAATACTCTAATGGCTGCCAAGGTAAGGGGACTGCACTCATGTCTTGCCTTGCAGGGAATGAATGTTCCGGGAATAGCTTGCCTCCTGTAAATGAATGACCCAATAAATCTCAGGGAGCTGGTGTTTAGCAGGCAACATGGTTTCAAAAATATTTAATTATTTATTTTCATTTATTTACTGGGAAAGTCTGGCAGGGAATTAAGTGAAAGATGGGGAGGAAAACTCCATGTCTATATACATATACACAAAGTTGTTATGATGATATGAAGAGCAACTATTAAACCAAAGCTTTTATAAGGTTATAACAGAAACATAACAAAAGTTAAACAATAACTTAATTGCACTGTGAAATTCATATACATTAAAGTGTATCTTTGATAAGAATTAATACACAGACATTTTTGGTGGTTGCAGTATACAATTTGCATACTTTAAAGGAAAGTTGTATTCAAAGACAATATTGGAGATAGTTAGGCACTCAGTTAGTAAGAGAGTAATGACTACTGGGTGCCCTGTTTGGGCTGGGCTGTTAAAAAGATATGCAATTACAAATTATTTGCCTTCCCAAATACATAGGTTCCCCCAAACCATATAATTTAAACAGCCTCACTTAACTTTCCTAAGTGAAGTTAACAACAGAGAAAATGAAGGTTGACACGTAGCCTTTCTTTTCCTGAACTTATTAAAGCCATTTGATGTGGTTTCTCACAGTTTTACTTTGCAGACTAGCAAAGTATC
Source organism: Protopterus annectens (assembly GCF_019279795.1). Lineage (NCBI taxonomy): Eukaryota > Metazoa > Chordata > Ceratodontiformes > Protopteridae > Protopterus > Protopterus annectens. The sequence goes on from NC_056748.1 coordinate 719,883,493, forward strand.
ACATAAGCAATACAACACTTACTTGGTTTAATAGCTGTCTGTCTCACCATTCTTATTATTTCCACTGGGAAGTTTCTTAGTTGTCTTGCCTTCCAGTTAAAGTTTCTCTACTGATGAAAAATTGTAGACAGACTGTTATTTAGCATATTCATCAACAGCATGTGTAAAGTCACTGGTCACACTATTTTAGTTCACTATGATGATGATTCCACATTAACATCTTCAGCAGATGCTATGGAGAAATTACAGTGACTTCTGCCTTCTTATTATTGCTAAAAAATAAATTAATACTTTTAACTCAAGTACATGCCAAAAGGCCTCTTCAACAACAGTGTCTACAATCACTAAATGATGCATGAATAGGATTAGTTCATAGCCTAGCCATGCATCCCACATCTCTGATAAGTTCTGGTACCATCAGTACCATTGATACCATTGATAAGTGTAAGCAGGAGCTTGGGAGATGAAACATTTAGAAGCCGGGGGCATGGGGGATGAACCATTTACAGGTTGCCTGTGTCTATTAGAGACATAGGTGCCAAGCCAGGGATGCATTTCCTGTTACCCATCCAATTGTCCAATTAACACTTGAACTGGATTAGGGAGGAACTCTGCCTCACATGAATGAGCAGCCTGTTTCAGAGACAGAATAATTTCTGGGATACATACCTATCTCTCCTGCAAGACCTATTTATATCCAGGCAAGGTTTAAGTCTTTAGAATGGGTAATTCTGGTGCTATTTGTTTTGTGGATATGCAGGAGGTCCATCAGAGTGGGGTCTGACAATGTCCTGTATGCCAGGCATAGATATCCCCTCAACAGCCTGTAGGAGTCAGAATACAGGGATAGAGGCTAGATGTGGTCTTCATAGGGCATTTTACTTATGCCCTGTATTCTTTTAGTGAGGAACCTTTGTGGACATTCCAATTGTTGGGTATGTCTGGTTAGGTACATACCAAAGGGGGCATTGTACTCAATGATAGGTCTGATGAATGCCAAATACAGTGAAACAATTACTTCCTTGGACCTAGATGCCATACCTTTGGTTATAAGTTGCGCAACATAGAATAATTCCCTCACTATTATACACATGTGATGGTCAAAGGCTAGATTAGTCTTTATGTGTGTCCCTAAGTCCCTGATTACTGGGTCAGCTCTAAGGGATGTGTTGTAAATAGGATAGTTATTAGGGGTGGATGACTTACTGAAGGATACTATTATGCATTTCTTGGCATTTAATTTTAGTCCAAGGCTCTGACAACAGCTGTTTATCTGTATCAGCCCTTCCTGGAGAGCATTTGTGTCAATGTAGGCTTCAATGACAGCTCCTAATTTGCAATCATCCACAAATTTAGTCAGTCACAGACCATTGACATTGGCCTTGACTTCAGAGAAGTAAATGCCATAAAGGAGCAGACCAAAGACTAGTCCTGAGGGACTCCACTTTTGACTGGTCTCTTTGTAGAGGTAGACTCTCCAATTCTAGCTTCCTGAGTCCTGACTGTGAGCCATTTGACTATCCACTGGGTGACATACAGTTTTGTACCTAACCTCCTAAGTTTGTCAACAATGCCCAGGTTGGGTATTGTATTAATGCATTGGCCAGGTCAAGGTAGGCAGTGTGAACCATTTTGACCTCATCCATTGCTTTGGTGACCTTCTCAGAGAAGTCCACCAGGTTGAGTAGGCTTGATCTGCCCTTGATGAAACCAAACTGGGTAGGGTCCAGTGTCTGTAGGTTTACTATATCATTATTGTTCATTTCCATGATCATTCTTTCCATGGTTTTGCATATAAGACTAGCAAGATGTATAGGTCTGTAGTTCCCAGGGTTTGTAGATGGCCCACTTTTGTGCAGGAAGTTGACTGTTGCTATTCTCCATTCATGAGGTATGAAGCCTGTTTAGAGGCTGCAATTAAATAGCAACTCCAGAGGGCCTGATATGTCATGTTTCATGCTATTTAGAAGGCATCTTGGAATATTGTCTGGGCCCATTGATGCAGTGTTCTTGGCTATAGACAGAGCATTAAGGACCTGTTCTCTAGTGAGAGCAGCAAAAGTTATATTGATGGTATTTTCTGGGGGAAGGTTGAGAGGGAAAGTTGGAGCTGAATTTGTTGGCCAGTAAGTTTGCTATATCTTCTGGCTCATTATAGGTGGCTCCATTTACAATGCACTCTGCACACAATTGTGCACTGTCTTTGAGGTTGTGGACATGGCTGAATAATGCCTTGTGGTTGTTCTTGGCCTGGGAGGCCAAATTTACCTAAAATCTGGCTTTGGTAGACTTTACTTGCCTTCTGAGTTGTTTGTTATTTTGATGAGAGTGCTTTTATCCTGTTGAATGTTGCACCTCCTAACCTTTGCCATGATTTTTATCCTTCTGTTATGCAACCTATTGATTTTGTGATTCCGCCAGGGTGGCTTGTTTTCTGAGTTAGTTCTGTACTTCTTCCTGGTGGCTACAGCTGCCTCTATGCAGCTATTAACATGCTTGTATAGGGTTTCTGTGAACAGTTCTGCATAGGCAGCAGTGTTCTCAGGGTTTATGGGGGCTTGAAATTTTGCCATATTATCACTTAAGAGCAGGAAGTTAGCCTTAGGGTATTTCCTGAATTTTCCTGGGTTAACTTGTGGTCCAGGTTTTATTTTTACTTCAGAGGAGACCATTTTCTGGTCTGACCTTACCAGGGAAGACATTACACTATAGGGTGTGCAGCATTCTCTTATATTAGTGAGGACCAGATCCAGTATGGTTGCACCGCTGGTTGGTGTATTGACAATCTGGTCCAGGGAGATTGGCCCAGCCACATGGAATAATTATTGATCATTGTGTAAAGTTTTACAAACACTTTAACTATGCTATCAATTAAACTAACCTGGAATGTTATGCACGGCTAAACAATGCCCTATTGATCTGTTACAAGTCTGTGCAGATCAAACTTTTTTACTTCCAACACAAGTTTAAAATTCACCTGTCCTCACTAACTTACAAAATGATGCCCTGTGTGAATTGAAAATTACAATACAATAGCCAAAACTGCTAACACAGCCACACACACCTACCACTGTATTGCAGTGAACAAAATATGATGGCTAGAACTTCAAAATACATTAGTACAAAATCAAAGGTTTTTAATATTTTAAGCAGACCTCCAAAATGTCTTGCTGTCACAAACATGGTATATTATACTCTACCAAGACTATTGTGATCCAAAATTTGGAATCAATTACACATTCTAAAATCACCCAACCATTACAATGAGTTTCTATACTCCACGTCTACAGCTAAACTTTGGAACTCTATCCATTTAGAAGTACACACAGAACTAAGCATTAAGACATACCTGAGCACATTAATACCAACCTAGTGTACATGGGCATCCTGAGGCAATGTAGCAACTGCCTCATGTACACCATCAACCCTCTCCTCTTACCTTCCAACACTCAGACTTGCGCAAGATGCACTTTTATATCCAAAATGGAAGCCATGCACTCTCCAGCCAAGACCGGAATAGCTGGTCAAGAGGAGAAGGTCAACACTTGCACCACACCATATGGAACACATAGCCCTCTGGAGCACACACCAGCACTACCTTCACATAAAAACACAAACCACACACCCATCTTTATGGAGGCTCTCAATAAAAATCTACCCAAGCAGCAGAGACCTCCAAGGCAGAGACGCACTCGACCACCACACCACAACACTAATCACAAGACACATAACTCTCCTAAACAGTCTGGAACTCAGCCAAAGCCCCTAAGGCAAAACAGCGTACCCAACACACTAGTCATAGGTGACTCGATAGTGAGGCAAACTCATGTCCCACTCACTAGGTTGAATAAGGAGAAAGTAACAGTCAGCTGCCTGTCAGGTGCCAGGATCCAACACATAATGCACGCACTCAGGTCACTTAACAGCAGGTACAAATATGACTCTGTCATTGTACATGTGGGTGTGAATGACCTGAGATGTACCTCCATGGACTGCATGAAAAGAGACATGAAAGAGCTCTTTGATTATGTAGCCTAGGCGGGTATGACCATGGCCCTGAGCAGCATCCTACCATCACCCAAAATGATACCACAGTACAAGCAGAAAATGATGGATTTCAACAATTGGCTAAGTTTCTGGTGACACACTAAGGGGATCCAATATCTGTCTGCCTGGGATGACATGGCTGACAGACCTCGATGCTTTGCCAGAGATGGCCTGCATCTCTCACCGCTGGGCTTCCGGATACTGGCCAAGGCTCTTGCCACCCCTATAGTGCCAGGGCTTCCGGATACTGGCCAAGGCTCTTGCCATCCCTATAGTGCCTTTTTAGGTGGTGTTTCAAAGACCAAATTACCACTGTAACAGCCACAAACAAATGCAATCTGGGGGTCATGTTGCTCAATGCTAGGAGTCTAAATCTCAAAATGTACTCACTTGAAGCACTCCTTAAAATGGAGAACATTGACATTTGTGCTGTAACAGAGACCTGGTTCAAGGCAGCAGAAAGCACCCCTGCACTACCAGGCTATAACTCATTCCACACCCTTTGGCCCCAGAACTTGGACCGAAGCTCCAAAGGCGGTGGTGTTTCCATATACATAAAGGATACTCACACCTCCAGACTGGTAGCCCAACATAACGCATCAGAGATACTTCAGTTGCAGCTAACATTCGGTAAGATAGTGGTTCAGGTCGTAGCCTGCTATGGGTCCCAGCTATGTCCCAAGACTCGCACTCCATGTTCCTAAGCACCTTGGAGAATATTAGGGTCCAACCTAACACTCTCTTACTAGGCAACTTCAACTACCCATCCATTAACTGGGTAAACTACTCATGTACCAGTACACTTGCCCAATATTTCCTGGAGTTCATTAATTCCAATGCCCTGGACCAGCTCATTCTTACCCCCACTAGAGGTAGCAACATCCTTGACCTGGTCATTACTAACATGGGCGACCATTGCTCTACACCAATAGTCAGCTCCTCCCTGGTTAGATCCGACCACAAACTAATCACTTTGGAAATCCACATCCCTCCCACCCCCCCAGCAAAGGTAACCACCATGAAAAACTTCTCCAAAGCTAACTTTGGGATCCTAAAAACAGAGGTGGCTAACTTTACGGCACCCATGCAAATGGAGAATAGTTGCATGACTTCAGAATCATACAGCAATGCATTGTACAAACACGTACACAAATGCATGGATCTCGCCATACCCAATAGAACCAAGACACTCTCCTCCAAAAAAAGGAAGCCAATCTGGTGGTCCCCTGCCATAAACAAACTCTGCAACAGAAGGAGGAAACTGATGCGGAATAAGGTGAAGTCCCAAGACTGGAAAATCTCCCTTATCTGCCTCAACAGAAAATTGAGATCCCTCATCAAATCCTCTAAAGCTAAGTATGAAAACAGAATTGCAGCAGATAGTAAAGGCAACCGCAAGGCCTTCTATAGTTATGTAAAGAATCTCCATGGCAATACCCAGATTTACTCTGAGCTACTGCACAATGGTACCTCCTATACTGAGCCAACAAATATTGCCAGTATAGTGGCTGACAGATTCAGTGCCAACTTTATCCCTCTCTCCCCCCTCCCCCCAAAGGACCAATCACAATACCAGTAGATTGCCAGGCACCCAGTATTACTGCTATACAGGTTAAAACAGCACTGTCCAAGGCCAAGAATACAGCTTCTATGGGACCTGACAATATCCCTGGTTGTGTTCTACATGAACTACAGAGTGAACTGGCACTTCACCTGTGTGACCTGTTCAATCACAGCCTCACCTCAGGCTTTGTCCCTGCCTAATGGGGCACTGCTACTGTCATCCCTCTCCACAAAGGAGGAGTGACTACAGACCCTGGGAACTATCACCCTATTAGTCTGACAAGTCTGATATGCAAAGCTATGGAACGCATCATCATGGACCTAATAAACAAGGATATAGGGAATCTCCAAACTCTGGATCCCACACAGTTTGGTTTTGTGAAGGGTAGCTCATGTCTGCTCAACTTGGTCGACTTCTTTGAGTCAGTCACCAAACCTGTGGATGAAGGCAATGTGATCCATACAGCCTACCTTGATCTGGCCAAGGCTTTTGATACCATTCCCCACTCAGGAATCATAGAAAAACTCACTAAGCTTGGCATCAACCCCTATATCTCTAGGTGGGTTGCAAACTGGCTCACAGATAGAACCCACAGTGTGAAAGTAGCTGACTCCAAGTCAGACTGCTGATTAGTTATGAGTGGAGTCCCATAGGATTCGGTCCTGGGTCTCCTCCTGTTTGGCATCTACTTCTCTGAAGTCCAGGCCAATACGAAGGGACTCTGGCTGACAAAGTACGCAGATGATTGCAAGTTGGGAGCTATTATTAACTCTCCAAGTGATGTTGACATCCTACAGAATGGCCTCACTTAGACCAACGACTGGTGTCAGAACCATGGCCTTAAGCTCAATGCCAAAGAAAATGTGTCATCACCCCCTTTGGAAAAAAACCCGGTTCCCATGAATTACCACATTGATGGTAGTCCACTGAACACAGAAGATGTTATAAGAGATCTGGGAACACAGGTTGACAGCAACCTCTCTTTTGATCACCACATTGCCACTGTGGTCAGAAAGGCCTTCTGTGTGGCACATCTCATTACTAAGGGTTTTGCATCCAGGAAGAAAGAGATTATTGTCTCCCTCTACTCTTCCCTCATTAGGACAATCATGGAGTACAATGCCCCATTTGACATGTACCTCACTAGACACCTGCAACAACTGGAGAGGCCACAAAAGTACCTCATAAAGGGGATCCTAGGCCTTAAACACTTGTCCTATATGGACAGACTCAAAAAACTCCAACTATTTTCTGTCTCATAACGTCTACTTAGAGGTGATCTCTGCTTGACTTACAAAGCCATGTCCGACCCAGCTCTGTTAGAAATGCTACATCTAAAGAAATTCCAATCCCTCCACACCACACGCTCCAGAGACCTCAATCTCATTACCACAATTAACAGAACATGCTGGAGGGACAGGTTCATAACCCAGAGACTGCCCATGCTATGGAACAGACTTCACATACATGTCAAGCAGAGCACCTCACTGACCCTCTTCAAGAGAAATCTTGATGAGTGGATGGGAAACAGGAAATTCACCCTGGGGATAACTCCAGTGGTTCTACTCGACAGAGGCACTGGGAACTAAGGTCGGGTGACACTATGACAGGTTAATCCTATGGCTAGGCTTGTATAGGCCCCAGGGCCATTAGCCTAGTACACACCTATGAACCTATGAACCTATGAACAAACTTACCAGATATATTCACAGATCATAACATTTTAGAAGTCCTCTTATAAAAATCCTGTTGGACACTTAATTATCTTACCTCTTGAAGTGTCTCAATCTCTAACTCTACCTGTATTTAATATAGCATATATTTTCACTCAATAAATAGTCCTCATCCCAGCATATATCATCACAACCTAACATATTCACTTTTTTATTTTCAATCCTCCTTCTATACTCCCTGCTTTCTAACACCCAGCCTTATTAAACATCCTTGCTACTGGACTAAACCATTCTTCAGCTAATAAATTAGTACATCTGTTAATATTCTAAACTCCCTCAATTACAATAATATTTATTATCCAGTTAAGATGATTCTCTGACATATACTCAGTAATATATTTAACATGCTTTTTGATGATTACTATGTTGTTTTATGGGTTCATGTTCATTCTTATCTTACTTCTGTCACTCGACAAGCAGAAGCTATGAAAAAAAAACAATATGCATTATGTAGCATCTCAAGGCTCTTGCATTTTTTAGGGCAGATACACCAGAGACTATGCCAGCATGCTGCATTTCAATGCTAATTATTGTTTCTATAAATTAATACCATCATTTCATAAAAAAAATAATTTTTATTGAATAGTGATTTTTTTTTATTAAAGAACTAGACGTAATCAATTCCTTAGCTACCTCAGCTGTGATCTTAAATTTGCAGACCAGTTTCACGTTTTCTAATCAGCAATTCTATGTTTTCCGCTTGTCCCTTCCTATTGTGTCTGAACTCTGATCAGACAACTCGGGATGAGTATGATTTTCTTTAAAACTGACATTAAAATAAAAATGTGCTACTGTCTGTGGATAAGCTGTTGCCTTGTAAACTCAAAATGCAGTTGTAATGTGGTCATTTATTTATATGTCTGCATTTCTGCACTGCAAAATAAATAAATATTAAATATATTTAAAAAAAAAGTAAATAGATAAATAACATACTACAGACGTAGCATGAAGTTTCAGAATGTTAGCTAAGCCACTCCCTGGCATTGATCGGAGCGGAATCATTCCATGAGTATAACCACATTTTGATGGATCTGACAAAAGACTGACAAAGGTAAGTTTTCTAGAGACACCAGAATGGAAGCTATGAGAAAAGTGACAAGTAGATCTGACAAGGCAAAGCACAAACTGAATGCAAGCAATCCTACCTAAATTGTTCGCTGCAGTAATAATCTCCATTCAGCTGACTGCTACATACTCCTAACACAAATCAATGGAAAAACTGCATTATTATTTTTCATATTTTCTGCAGAAATGCTTGGGTTTTTCACCAACATGGCAAAGTAATGGCGTAACACTATTTCATCACTTGTGCATTGCGTTTTTTTGGTGCACAGTACTGTATGCAGAGCAAAATCAATATATACAGAAGTATTTACTATGCCCACATACACCTGACACCGACAGACTTCATGGAAAAGCAGAAGTCTTAGCCCTTTTGAATTTTCACTGAAACAAATTCCTTTGACCTGTGCTCCCTAAAAGTGAAGGAGAATACAGTTGACCTTCTCCATGATACTTTAAATGCAAGTGCCTAATTCAGGAACTTCTGATATAAATGAGTTACCAAGATTAGAACAGGATATAATTAATTAAATCAAACTTGTTTACAGATAGATACTTTACTTACACCGTTGCCTTATTTTAATGTGCTCTTTAGTTTGAGAGACACTTTCAAAAAACAGCATTTTAAGTTTTTGAAAGTACTGGTAAATGAGTACAACTGTTGAGAACAGTTAATATGTTTAGTCTAATACATTAAAAACAAGTCTTGTAACAAATATGATTTCCATTTGTATGGCTTTCTGCTTCATTTCCTGGAATACCACTTCGCTTGCTGGTCCTGAATAGCTGAACTAGAGAGCACTGTTTCAAAGTGGCATCTTAATTGCTTATCTTAAGACTTCAAGGTTTAACTGCTACAGGGAAGGTTATAATACATTTGCTTAATATAGGCAAAAAAGAAAATGAACGGATTTTACTTCAACAAATCTGGATGATAAAATGCTGTCAGAACTAGAACACATAGTTCCAGTGTTTGTACTTTGTTTTTAGACAAGGAGCATCTCATTTTGTTTCCTTTGCATTATGCAGTGTACAAAAGGGGGGTGTGCAGGAAACTACAGAGAAAGAAAAAAGAAAAGTTATTAAAGGGAAGCTGATTTTAATGGTACCACAAACAATGCAGCTGGCACTGTCTGGACAGCCATTCATTTAAATGTTCAGATTTAGATTGCACAACCTGATATTACAGTTTATCTCAATCAGCAGTGCATGCTGGTTTGCCATGTATTGATGCCAGAGCCAAAATGTCTAAATGTGGAAGGCAAAGGGATTAAAAAACAGAGAGAAATATTTTATCTCTGAAAGTTTTTAAATATGACCTTTAAAATTTACTCAATTCTTGAAAAATGAACCACAAATTTGAGAAATTAATACACTGCAGGAATAATGTGAATTTATATTGCATTAACCTGCTGTAGAATTACCGGCCTAAATTCTTAATCATTAAAATAGCCATCTTCTATGATGATTTTTATGAAATAGTAGTGAAAATTCAATTTTTCTCTAAGGCCAGATGCAATGCAGTTTGCTGAGACTTTATATATTGTTGCATAATTAGCTTAATAAACTGATATAAAGAGGTCATCATCTCTGTCTACTCTTCCCTCATTAGACCAATCGAGTATAATGCCCCATTTGGCATGTACCTCACTAAAGACCTGCAACAGCTGGAAAGGCCACAAATGTACCTCACGAAGAGGATGCTAGGCCTTAAACACATGCCCTACTTGGACAGACTCAAAAAACTCCAGCTTTTCTCTGTCTCATATCATCTATTAAGAGGCGATCTCTGGTTAACTTACAAAGCCATGTCTGACCCAGCCCTGTTAGAAATGTTACACTTAAAGAAATCCCAATTCCTCCGCACCACACAGTCCAGGGACCTCAACCTCATTACCACAATCAACAGAACATGCTGGAGGGACAGGTTCATAACCCAGAGACTGCCCATGCTCTGAAATAGCCTTAAACACATGCCCTACTTGGACAGACTCAAAAAACTCCAGCTTTTCTCTGTCTCATATCATCTATTAAGAGGCGATCTCTGGTTGACTTACAAAGCCATGTCTGACCCAGTCCTGTTAGAAATGTTACACCTAAAGAAATCCCAATTCCTCCGCACCACACAGTCCAGGGACCTCAACCTCATTACCACAATCAACAGAACATGCTGGAGGGACAGGTTCATAACCCAGAGACTGCCCATGCTCTGAAATAGACTTCCCATACATGTCAAACAGAGCACCTCACTGGCCCTTTTCAAGACAAATCTTTATTAGTGGATGGGGAATAGAAAGTTCACCCCGGGGATCACTCCAGTGGCTCTACTTGACAGAGGCACTGGGAACTAATGGCAGCATGATGCCAGGGCACTTCTATGGGCTAGACTTGTAAAGGCTCCAGGGGCCTAGTACACACCTATGAACCTAGGAACCAGTCTCCAGAGCTGTGGATGAGGGTAAGGTGGTCCACACAGCCTATCTGCACCTCGCCAAGGCCTTCAACACCATCCCCCACTCTGGAATCATAGATAAATTTACTAAGCTGGGCATAAATCCCTACATCACTTGATGGGTTGCCAACTGGCTTACTGACAGAACCCAAACTGTAAAAGTAGCCGACTCCAAATCCAGCTCCAGACAATTGATAAGTGGAGTACCTCAGGGTTCAGTCCTGGGACCGCTCTTGTTTGGCATCTACTTCTCTGAAGTACAGGCCAACACTAAGGGACTCTGGCTAACAAAGTTTGCAGATGACTGCAAACTGGAAGCCTTTACTGAATCCCCAAATGATATGGATATTCTACAAAAGGGCCTTACAGAAACAGATGATTGGTACCAGAGCCATGGGCTCAAGCTTAATGCCAAGAAATGTATAGTTATCCCCTTTGGGAAAAAACATGTACCCATTAATTACCACATAGGTGGCAGTGCACTTAACACAGAAAGTGTGATGAGAGACTTAGGGACACAGGTGGATAGTGGTCTCACCTTCGATAACTACATCGCCACAACAGTCAGGAAATCCTTCTATGTGGCACACCTCATCACTAAGGGCTTATCATCCAGAAAAAAGGAGGTCATTGTCCCACTGTACTCATCATTAGACCCATTATAGAGTACAATGCCCCATTTGGTATGTAGCTCACAAGACATCTGCAACAGCTGGAAAGGCCACAGAAATACCTCACTAAAAGAATCACAGGCCTAAAGCAGATGTCCTATGCTGACCGTCTAAAAAAACTCCAGCTATACTCTGTGGCATATCGTCTACTCAGAGGTGATCTCTGCTTAACATACAAGGCCATGTCAAACCCTGAGCTGTTGGGCATGCTCCACTTAAAGAAATCCCAATCCCTCAGAGCCACATGCTCCAGGGATCTAAGCCTTGTCATCACAATGAACAAAAAATGCTGGAAGGATAGGTTCCTGACCCAGAGACTCCCCATACTCTGGAATAGACTGCCCATACATGTCAAGCAGAGCATCTCCTTGGCCTTCTTCAAAAGGAACTTTGATGATTGGATGGGAGATAGGAAATTCATCCCGGGGATCACATCAGTCGTCCTGCTAGACAGAGGTCCAGGGAAGTAAATATTGTGGGAAGAAATATCAAGGGAATTGTTATGGCTAGGCCCTAGGGCCGATAGCCTAGTACCAACCTATGAAGCTATGATATGAAAAACTAAAGAGGCCACCACTGCCTAGCTCACTTTCTTCTTTGCTAACCACTCTGTGAAAAGCATTCCTTTATAAATATCTGCATCTTCTTTAAATAGATTAGCATGAACATGGAGTTTTGATTGTATGGACTTTGTAATCCAAACCCAGAAAATTCATTGCCCAAGATCAACACCTCCTCTTCTCCTACTGTTATCCTTAATATATCTGTTTGGAGGGCTAAAACTATGATCAAGCTTGGTGTCAGTGCTCATACTAATAATCAAGGCTGAGCAAAAATTAAACAAAATGCTAAAAAGACATGAACATCTTGAAATATCCTATCCTCTAAAGACAAGATATCCCCCTACTCAAGATCACTCATGGATGTCCTCTCAGACAAAGAAAATTGCACCATCATGCTGTAGTTTGGGGCTTTAACATTATTCAGTAACACACTCATCAGATTACCTCTCTGTACATTAATAATTTAAAACGCAAAGCATTTTTATTAAATTATTTTGCACTTATTGTGTAATGCATTCATTTTAACTAGGTGTTTAACTTACTGCGGCAGAGCTGCCCAACCCTACGCATGGCCTGCACTATTCTAGTATGCTATAATAGAACAGCTTATGTGCATGGCTTTTCTACAGCTACCCAGCCAGTAGTAGAATTTAACAGAATAATTGTATCTCTCAGTGAGACACCCAGCTACAAAGCTGCTATAGCCAGAATGTGCCTGCATGGTTCAAAGACTCATGATTTGTTTGCTTTTTTGAAACCAGAACTGACTAGAAAGACTGGCAATTACTGAGCAAAATTCATATTTTTCTTTCCTAAGGAAACTGAATAGTTCAATGTAGCTTACCTTGAAACTAAGGTAATTAGATGGTGTGAAACAAAACAAACTAGTATTTGCCAGTGTCAAACTATGACTTGCATTAATAATGACATGACAAATATTAAGACCAAGAAAGTTATGAATTATGAAGTGTTATAAGTCCTCATCATTTCTCATCATTGTGATGCTGTTAAACATTGGAAGCAATATGGCATAATGGTTAAGGTTACTTTTATTTTTCAGGATATGTAGGATTCTCACATATTGTATAATTGCTAGTCACTTTTTCTGTTTGATTAAGACAAGACTCAGATTTGATTCTGCTTTATATAGCCCCGGCTCATAACAAGATCTTGATATGTTCTCTAATCAGAAAATGTTAATATTGTGCCACCTGCAAAAATGTATAGATAAAACAAAACATATGGTACTTTCTTCACATTAAAGATCATTCCAGGATGTAGCAAATATGTGAGATAAAAGGCCAGTCTAGCCTATGTCTTTCATCACATGCTTCCCAATCCAATATCTTTCATGAGTATTTTGTTATGGAATTTCTTTTACTTGACCAGTTACAGACCACATCAACAAATGATTTGAATGACCACTACAACAATCGCCTAAAATACAGTGCTATACAGATATGAGGAACCATGCCTTCAATGAATAGAAGAAAACAAGGTGCTCTTGCCTCACCACTTTGCTGTTTACATTTTCTGACTATAGCAACAATAAGAAGCAAGCACTTCTTTCCCCTCCTGAGCCACTATCCACTGCCCTGTCCAAAGCAAAGGTGGCATTCAGTTCTGTATAAAAGCACAGACAAAGGTCTTCAGCAGCACCAGCTGCTAAATGTTGTAGGCTAGTGTGCAACCAGATGTTGAGAGAGCTGTGCCGTACAAATAGTTTTACATACAGAGCTTTTGTATTCAGAGTGCTTATAGTTTAAACTGAAGCATTTATTAATAAACAGTAATAAACATTACCATTCTGCTGCAGACACAAAATATAATTTTTACATCTAGGTTTATAGCCTGTTGTATGAACTTTCCTGTGCAGTATTGTCTAGGGAAATCTTTCTGTTCTTTTGAGGTGTTGTTTATGCCATCTCAGTAGATGGAAATAAAATGTGCACTACAATCTAGTGTACCTAGCCAGTTATGAAACATTAAAAAAATGTTACTGTAGTTGATAATACTAGATTTGATCCAAATAGATATGCATAGAAATACAAGAAACCAAATTCTTTATTTGCCCCCCTTTGCATGGCCCCAGGTGCCCATCAGCTGCACTCTGTCTGCTCCTATAGTTCCATTTGTTCCTTAATGTCAGCGATACCCCCCCTCCCCACAAGACTGACAGCATTCCATTAATAGGTTGGGAATAGGAGCAGTATCATATACCCTGTTCCACATATCAGAGGGCTTTCTGTATGCCCTACATGGGTGGCTCTACTGATGTCACACTGGCCTCTACACATAACATCACTTAGCTCCAATCCTCCCTGCTATACCACACTGTAATGACAATCGGCCACAGGATTACACAAATGTCTTCATCAGTGGGGATGTGTCAGATCAACAGAAACATCTCCTTCCCTCCTGGACTGAAAAAGCTGGCAAGAAGCCTGTCTTTTTTAGCCCCTGTCCAGCTCCTTCAGTGCACAACCTGCTAACTGAACTCGAATCATCTTGGTCATTGTCAGGGCTCCTTCCTTCTATGTCAGTGAGCTGGAGCACAAAACCTTGTTTGCAACACCTTTGACAATATGCCAAAGTATACATGATCAGAGATACTGCAGGTGTGACAACAAAAGCTAGTAGCTCAAATCATAAAATGATATGCAGTTCACAACCACAGCTTTTGTTAGGACAGCCAATTAAATACCACTGGGACTCTTAGGAAAAGGACGTCAGCCTCTTTACTAAGCACCTCCAAAAAAGGGGTAGATTTGTTACAATGTTCTGAGTGCCTCCCAGAAACAAGGTGCTTATACAAAGTATTACTTCCTAGGGCTGGATTTCATTATATATCACTGTTAAATGAAAGAAGAGCAAGTGATAATACAAACTATGTTTATAATTAGCACATTGACTCAGCTTAACTTCAGTTCAGCTATAAATAATTGTAGGGTTACTAGTAAATGAAAGCAGCAAACAGCCAGAGAATTTTGTAATGGCAGCCTCACTTTAAAAATACTGCATACTCATATGGTGAAAGCTGGACCGGCCTTTGGTCATCTGGTGCCCTAGGCAAAAAGGTTCTACGGTGTCACCCACACCACCCGGTGCCCCCATCCTGGTCTACCTACACCATCCAGATTACTGGAAAAGTGCTCCTGCTAGAATGGCACCCTAGGCGGCTGCCTAGTTGGCCTATGCCTAAGGCCGGCTATGGGTGAAGGTGTCATCCTTTTGCTTTGCATTTCTGTCAGACAGTGTGAGTACAGAGAAATATCCATGCTACTTGCAGACAAGTTCTTTCTGCTTGTCACCATCTGTTTAACGGTTACTTCTTCACTATTGCTGAGTCTCAGCTCAGCAAAATAGAAACTTATGACTAAGAAAATAACTGTGTTTACTTTTTTCCACTTATGCATACAGTCTATTTACATAACCTTTTAGGAATAAATTCTGTCTCTCTCTAAATACCAACAGCTTGTAAAGTAATGCAGTGCAAGCCATTTTCAGGGCTCCATCCATGTACCATGCATGCAGTTCATGGTGCACTTGAAGTTTACTAGTTTTTCTTGGGTGGGGGGGCTCTTTTTCTTTATAATGCATTTGCAAACATGACCCACAGCCCTCACTAATATATATCCATCTCGGTAAACAACTTGTACTTGTGTATGCTTGGTGTTTGAAGGATGATACTGTTAATGTAAGATCGACAACAGACAGTTCATGAAGAAAGATTATATATGTTTTGAGCAAGCTGATTCCACAAAACTGTTACTTTTAAATATGATGTGGAAATTTATTGAAAGTCAAATGTTTATAGTGTGTGTGTGTGTGTGTGTGTGTGTGTGTGTGTGTGTGTGTGTGTGTGTGTGTGTGTGTGTGAGATGGTGGTGGTGGAATGTTTTCTACTGTACCACTTTGAAAAAGATTGAAAAATTAAGGGCATATATTTAAGTTGGACAAATCAGAGCTTTTCATGTGCACCATGTATTAGTGCAGACAGTGTAATTTAAGGTCAGCCCATTGCAGAAAAGGCATGACACTTGAGAACTTAACTGCTCTTATTTATATATGGTATGTAAATAGGTTATTATTTTTGACAATGGATTTGGCATAAACCTGCACTTCAAAAGTTAGCTGTATAATAAAGTTGTGTTTTTTTGAAAGACAGAAGGTTAAATATATGGAATTACAAAGCCAAGTAACTATTTATGCCACTCATCTGACTTCCACTACATTAAGGCTCTCCTGCAACTTCAATGCATCAATATATGTGTTGCAACAGAAACTTTCTCCGTGTCTGGGATTTTGCACATCCCATGCATTCAGACTTGAGGGAAATTGTGGTGGCATTTCCATATTTGTCAGAGATAACATAATCTCCAGGTAGATTCCCAGAGACTCATGAACTGAACTTGTTAAGCTCCAGCTTACCCTGGAAAAAACTGGTCTCTTCAAAGCCTGTTATACACACCACCATCTTCCCAGAGGACCATGAAAGATTCCTTAATGTACTCAATGAGCTACCCATAATGAAAAATGTGATTTCAACTACCCTTCAATAAACTGGTGCACCTACTCCTCTAAAAGACCATTCACCTGCTTTTACATATAGAACCCACACTCAAGTTCCTGCACCCCTTTCTTATAGAACATCTAGAAACTTAACCAAGTATACCCAAATATCTTTCATCAATTACCTAAAAGTCCAAAATTGGACCCCACTTAAAATATTACCTTTAGAAGAAGCTGTAAGCTATTTTAACAAGGTCTTCCTTGATACCCTAAATACTTTAGTCCCCATTTGTTATAAAAGAACAAGACTTAATCATGGTCTATTGCTTACAAAACCAACAAAACAAATTATTCTCTCCAGGGAATTGGGCCTGGAAAGAGTGGCACAAAAATAAGAACCTTGCAAATGAAATTAACTTTAAACAATTTCATAATAAAGCAAAGAAATTAAAAATGACAAAAATATTTTTATCAACAACTATCTAGTCAAAGAAACAACCCCCAAAATTTTGGAGATCTGTCTCTTCTCTCTCTAATCCAGGGCCCATACAAAACCCATCACCATTCCCTAATAAAGTAAAATCCTATTCCACCTTAGTCCACACTGCCTCACCAACTTGTTTAAATGAGACTTCCAATGCTGAAGATAGCAAACAAAATGTTTATTCCATCAAGAAGACCAATAAAATAAAATGTAAGAGCCAGTAAATGCAAGATAATCCAATCTCCCAATTGCAGTAGTCAAAGTGGTAAGCACTTTCGTCCACGTAAATCCTGGACTTTGTCTAACCTAGTGCTTCACCATTGTGACTGCTGAAATACCTTTACACATTAACACAATCAATTAACTCAATTGGTAGCCACTCAATTAACGTTGCAAAAAAAACATTTTTTAACCCCTGAATCGCATGTAAAAAATACACTTGTAAAAAAATGGATGAAAATAAAAAATATATATAAAAACAATGTGTTGCATTACACCTGTAAAAAAGTAAATGAATAAAACACTGGCCAATGAACTGTCATATCAGATATTAACGTTTTTTTACATATGTTTGAGGCTGCCTCTTTCAAAACTGGAACCAGGGAAACATATCCATTTATATCTGGTGAATAAGTGGCTCCCAACCTCAGTTGCCAGTTAACTTCACTGCTACAAATACTGTTACCCCAATCCCCTCCCCGGGGATCCTTAGCAATAATTTCTAAAATCCCAAACTTAAACTTAACCTGCCCAGGACATGTCAATGTGTGTTTGTAAAGGGAGTCGTTCATGTTTTTATTTTCAATGGTGTATAGGTGTTCGTAAATACGCTTACGTAATGCCCTCTCAGTTTTGCCAACATAAAACCCTTGGGATCCTTGACAAACACACAAATAAACCAATCTCTTACTACCACAGCTGCCATGAACTAAATGTACCCTAGTCCTATATTCACCTACCATCAAATATGGTACAAACATTACACCTGTAAAAAAGTAAATGAATAAAACACTGGCCAATGAACTGTCATATCAGATATTAACGTTTTTTTACATATGTTTGAGGCTGCCTCTTTCAAAACTGGTACCAGGGAAACATATCCATTTATATCTGGTGAATAAGTGGCTCCCAACCTCAGTTGCCAGTTAACTTCACTGCTACAAATACTGTTACCCCAATCCCCTCCCCGGGGATCCTTAGCAATAATTTCTAAAATCCCAAACTTAAACTTAACCTGCCCAGGACATGTCAATGTGTGTTTGTAAAGGGAGTCGTTCATGTTTTTATTTTCAATGGTGTATAGGTGTTCGTAAATACGCTTACGTAATGCCCTCTCAGTTTTGCCAACATAAAACCCTTGGGATCCTTGACAAACACACAAATAAACCAATCTCTTACTACCACAGCTGCCATGAACTAAATGTACCCTAGTCCTATATTCACCTACCATCAAATATGTTTCCTCCAAAATAATTGAGCAATATCTACATGATCCACATATTCTGGTCCCTTTGGCTCTGTCATCTTGGGATAGGGGGTGTTCCAAGAAGTACTTAATACTGGGCCCTGATTTGTGTACAAAAAGAGGTGAAGTCCCCACAATGTTGAACGCCTTACTTTTACCTTCCAAAATGACCCAGTTCAGATTCATGTTTATATAGTGCCATATTCCCTAATAAAGACCCACAACAGATAGCCCACATGTTCAACTTCTACTTTATTGATAGCATTCTTAAACTTGTTAAAGAACCACATCCAAGAACAAATAAATTCCCCAACAATAAGATTAATACCTCAAATCTTTCTCAAGAGAAACTCAGCCTGCATCCTTCACTCTACAATGATAACATAAACAACCTTCCAGAATTGCTAAAATTCTCCTTAAAACCAGTGAACACCTCTCAAATATTTAAATTACTAACTAAACTAAAACCATGCTCCTTCTCTGCAGATAACCTTCCCTCCAAATACTTGAAACTTAGTGCAATAGCATACCCCATTAGTATTCTAATTAGCCGATCCATCTCTGAATCTACAATCCTTCAAATCTGGAAGAAATCAGTAATAACCCCACTTCATAAAGGTGGTAACACCAATGATTTAACTAATTATTGACCAATTTCCATACTCTAACCATTATCAAAAATACTACTAAAGTACTAAAACACCTCACAGACAATAATCTCCTTGCCCCTACTCAACATGGCTTTCATTTTGCACATAGTACCACTATAGCCTTACTTTGTTTTACAGACACTGTGAACAAAGCTTTGGATGCCAGCCTCTTAAAAGCAGTGGTCTTACTAGACCTGTCCATAGCTTTTGATGCAGTGTCACATACTAAACTAATTCAAAAACCTCAACACTAGGATGCCCCAAACATACCCTTACCTGGTTCACTACTTACCTGGACAATACACAACAATCTGTGAGATGGCAAAACTATCAGCCTTGTTACATGGTCAATAAGACTGGAGTCCCTCAGGGGTAAATTCTTGGACCTTTGCTTTTTAATGTATTTATTATTAATCTCCCCACAGTCTCCCTTCAAAGTTCACTCATCCAATATGCAGACGATTCTACCATCATATCCTCTTCTAGCAACTTCCAAGATCTAAAAATAACACAAAATGCATTGTCACCAACAGAAACATGGCTTAATGAAGCACAATTACTGCTAAATCCCCAAATATCTAAGTTACTAGTATTCTTATCCAAACTACCTTCACAAGATTTTAAAATTTACTCCTAAAACAATACTGAAATAGAAGTGGTGCATACTGCAAAATTACTAGGCATTACTATAGATGACAAACTATCCTTTGGACAACATATATTTAATACAATAAAAAACACATTTTAAATTAGGTAAACTTTACAGACATACATTTTACACAGATAAACCCACAAGAACAATGCTGGCAAATGCTCTCCTACTCCCTTCCGTCCTCTATGGCTCCCCCATTTTACAAACCTTCACACATCTCTCAGTAACAAATTACAATCATGCTAGTATAAAACTGCTAAACTGGCCTCTGGGCTACCAAACCACACACACCATTGCCAGGCCATCAAGGAATCTAAATGGCTCAAGTTCCCCCACTACTTTCATTACACCTAACTCAGTATTGCTCATAAATTAATATGTAACCCAAAAAACTCCTCCACACTTCAAGATATCCTACAAACCTACATCCCCTCTAGGAATCTTCGGTCTACTAATAAACAACTTCTATGTGTATCCAAACCCAACAAAAGAGCTGGACAAAGCTTATACTCCCACTCCATTGCAAAATTATGGAATAACCTACCCCCCCCCATTACACTACTTGATTCCATAAAAAAACCTTCAAAACTGCCCTAAAAATCCACTTTCTTGACAACCAAATCTTCCTTGGAGGCCAGACCTATAGACCACCGTAGAACTAATCCTAGGACCCTGCTGAATAATCTGACTTTTTTTTTCTTAACTGACAACTACCAAATTATCTAGGTTTTTTTACTTCTCAACATAACTAATCTGCAATTCCTCCACCATCTTATCTCTTAAAATCAATAGCTTAAATTACTAACCTCTCTTCTGTTAAAGTGCTTAAATGAGCAGATTGCTAGCAATTGTTATTCTTCCTGCATACAATACTGTCATTAAAATACTGACTATATAATACTATTCAAATACTATATATGCAATGCAAACACCTTACATGACTGTATAAAATATTGTACTTAGTTTATTTCTTATTACTAAAACTTATATAAACATTTAATCACTGTTTTATTATTCTAATAGTATGCTTTTGTAATAATCTTTGTGCTGTAACTGGAGCTTTTCTCCCTGGGCCTCCACTGAAAATAGGTTTCTGACCCAGTGGACCTTCCTGGTCAACAAATGTCAATAAATAAATAGATAATGAGTGGAGATTCCAAGACCCAATACATGGAAATTCTCAACAAATAGTAAACCAGCCAGGTAGAGGACAAAACATTTTACACCTGGTCCTAGCCAGCATAAAACCCACATGTACTATTGCTTTTGTATCCCTATCCTTGGTTAAATCTGACCACAAAGTTGTCAAACTTCTCATCCGAAAAATCAGTGCGTCTGAAAATAAGGATTTCAAACACACAGACATTCTCAAATTCTATGATGAACTTTCATAATTTACTTATAATACAACCAGTCCAAATGAATCCTCAGATAATACTTTTTCAACACAGTTTTATTCCACCCTATCTAAATGCTTAGATTTGGTTGTCCCTTTCAGAACCAGATAAAGTGGTAAATTTAAGAACAAGTTAACCTGGTGACCCACCAGTATAAATAAGGTCCATAACAAGAGAAAAATGTGAAAGTCCTATAACAAATTCAAATTGTCTAGTATCAAAAATTATTTTAAAATGATAAGGAGGGAACTAAAAGCTACCATCAGCAAGACTAATGCTCAACGCAAACTAAAACTAGCATCAGTAGCTGAGGACAGCTATAAAGCCTTCTTTAGTTACTTCAGGAAATTAAGAAATAGCATTTAACAATGTACTGAACTGAGCCAAAATGACACCACCCACTCTGACCTGAATTATGTAGCCAGCATATTAGCAGATAGACTTACTACCACCTTCCCCCTTGTAACAGCAATTGAAACTCTGCAAATCTGTGAATCTACAACAGACCATAAAGACACATATTCCACCTCTGCACATGAAAACCAAAAATACTACCACCATGTATACAGATAATTTACTCAGATGCATAACAAATAGCATCAAACATGCCCTGCTGGTCCCCTCCTAAACTTTTTTAACCTAGGCTTAGCAACAGGGTCCTTCCCAGAAACATGGACAACTCCTGTTTGATTCTGCTCCACAAGTGTGACCATACCACAAATGCTTGGAGCTATACAACCATGAGCCTGACTAATCTAATCACAAAGGATATTAAATGAGTTAGATCTGCTTTGTTAAACAATAATATCAGAAACCTCATCCAGCTTGACCACCAACAGTTTGCTTTTGCCAAGGATAGCTCATCTCTACTAAATGTAGTATCCTTTGAGAATGTTAACAAGGCTATATATAGTGGTCATTCTGTTCATACAGCTTGTCTGGATCTAGCCAATGCATTTGATGCCATCTCCCTTGCTGGTATTATATATAACTAAGAGCATTAAATGCATGGACCTTATGTAGTAAGGTAATAGCAAACTATTGAAAGACATAGCTCAAATTGTTAAGATAGCAGGAATCTTCTCTTATAGTAAAAGTGTAACTACTGGTGTACCTCAGAGATCAGTACTGGGAATCCTCTGTGTTAACATATACTTCTCTGACAGCCAAACCACAGACTTAGACCTATGGCTAACTAAGTTTGCTGACAATGTTTGCTGGGTGTTATTGTCAAACAGCCCTCTAATACCAGTCCAGTACAACAAGAGCTGATCTACACTAACCACTTGTGTACAAGTTCAAAAATGGTTTAAATTAAATGAAATATTGTCACATTTGAAAAACAAAATTCTCCCTCAAAGTACTGTACAGCCCCTACACCACTCCAAAGTGACAAAGTAGTCAAGGCTCTTAGTACCTGGGATGATAATGCCCTCTGTGACAATGTGAGGTATTGCCAGCTATGCTAGGGGAAGTAGAGCAGTGGATGTGTAGCACATGCCAGCATAGCTAGCTGGAGTTTTGTAAAGAATTATATGTTATTTGTATATCAAACTGATCTGTACAGATGCTTGTGTTGAAAATGTATTTGTAAAGCTGCTTGTGTTAAAAATGTACCAACAGTGTGCCCTGCTGAACAGAAAAAGAAATGCAATTGTATGCCAGACTATGTTATAAGTGAAATGAATGTATTGTAACAGAGGACACTGGAACAGAAGAGGTTAATCTCATTACAGCTAACTTTAAAAAATAGTTTGAAATTAAATTACCTAGTAGGCCATAAAGATTATATCTTACAGCTCTGATTGCAGCCAGAGACAAAATGTATGTAAAAACAAAGACTAGGAATCCTTGTTGTATTGTACGTAACAGTGAACTAATTGCTACCTTGGAAGGGTGGAAGTGTTGAGATGGTTTTATGGCTTCCAGATGCTGTAACACATCTTAGCAAAGCTCTAGCTCTGTATATGGTAGCACATGTGTGCGAGATTCTGGTTCAATTTCTAGTGATGGGGATACTATGGGAACCAGAAGTCAGATGACCAGATTATGTGATGTCATTCTGTAATCCAGGACAAAAATGATGTTTTAATAATAGATGAGACTGAAGTCTCACAACAGTCTGTTTTTGTAACCTGTCAAAGAAGGATCTCACACCTACTTCATCTTGCCTAGCTCTAGTAAGTGAACCAGGGAATATTAATTATTTTGATCAGTCAGGAAAATATAGTGAGATTAGTTAAGTACTGATTTCCTGTATATGTGTGACTCTATTCATCTGTGTTATTTTAATATTTCCTTTGATTGAAACTTTGGTGTTTATTGTTAGTACACACCTATGAACCTATAACAGAAAGTTCACTCCAGGAATCATTCCAGTTGCCCTACTGGATATGGGCACTATGAACTAACATCGGGTGGCATGGTGCGTGGGCAATTTTTTTTGGGCTAGGCTTGTAAAGGCTCCAGGGCCATTAGACTAGTACACACATATGAACCTGTAAATAGATATTTAGTATTTTCATGTTCTTTTTATTATTATTAAACATATTTAAACTTTTCATTGTGGCTGGTCATTTAGAGAATATTTTAACCTTTGAGAGCACTTATATTTATTTGGTGACACTGTGGCCACTCATGAAAGCCTTACTGCATTGGTCAAACTACCATTTATATTAGTATTAATTTCACTCAGTATAATTGGGTACCCTTGTAAGAGCCTTAGAGTAGCTGGTTTTGCAGTGTCTGGTGGCAGTAACTACCTTACAGTCTGAACAGAAGGGGGCATAGCTAGTAAATCTGTGCCAGCTTTTTTCAGGTGTGTGTGTGTGTGTGTGTGTGTGTGTGTGTGTGTGTGTGTGTGTGTGTCAGCTACTTGGATCATGGAGACAAAGCACTAGTTTCACAGAGAGAGTGGTGAAGGACTTGGCTTGGGCATTCATCTGAGGACTTAATTCTACAGCTGTGCCAGTGGGGAATCTTATTGGCAGCCTGGAGAGAGAGATAGGGAAACCCAGACCCCGGACTGAGTGTATTCCATATGTGCTCTTAAGGGAAATTGTGCTTGATGCAGAAATCTGCATCTGGAAATACTGTGTTTAACTATTTTTGTCCCGAGTGAATGTTCCTTACAAGTGTCAGTGGTGAGGATTCAGGCTCTTTTATTACTGGCCCAGACGAAGGACGTCACACCCTCTCCATCTGCTACCATGTAATATAAGTAGTCAGAAAAGTGCTCTGTTTAGCACAACTAATATCTAAGGGCATATCATCCAGATCAGAAGAAATTATCATCCATCTATATGCAGCACTGATGACACCAACTAAAAAGTACAATGACCTGCTCTGGCACATCTCGATCCTGACATACTGGGTAATTTGAAAGGTCAGAGAGTTTCCTTTCAAAGATTAGTGGTCTAAATACATTAGAGTACAAATAGAGACTTGAACTCCTGTCCCTGTATTCAGTTTTATGCAGAGTCTTATGTGTGGAAATCTAGGCCTGTTTTTCTATGCATTAAAAATTAAATTTCAGTCATGGCAGAAAGGGTTGGGATAAAAAAATAGATTTATTAGATAATGGTTGTTTTGTAAGATAAATGATTTATTTTGCAAGTATGTAGCTATGAGCATATTGTGATGCCCATGCACTGGCCCAGTAATCAAGGACCCTCAATCCTCACCACTAACATCAGTGAGGGGCATCGACAATGGGAAGGATAACAAGTACATACACAGTAAAGTACAATTTCCCTTAAGGGCACACATAGATCACAGTCAGTCTAGGGCTGATTTCTCCCCTTCTCTCCAGATCTCCAATAAGGCTCCCCACTGGCACAGCTATAGGGTCCAGATCTCAGCCTAGTGGTCAAGCTAAAACCTCCAGCACCCTCTCTGTCCAATGAATGCTTCATGTCCACTGCCTAAGTAGCTGACACACACACACTTTGAGATATAAGTTATATACAAACACACAAACACCCCTGGGTAAGGCTGCCACAGGTTCTCCAGTTATTCCTCCTTCTCTGCCCAGGCTATAAGGTAGAAATCACTGCCACCAACCACTAATATCAGCTACTAACAAGACCCTTACCAAAGGGTGTCCAATTTTACTGTGCAATATTATTATTATCCAGTTAGTAAGTATGTCAAACAGCAAGGCTTACTGGAGTGGCTTAGACAGTATCACTATATACATGCAATGTACTCTGGAGCTTACATTATCTCTACACAAAACAGCCACAGTTGAAAGGTTTTAAATATTTAATAATAAATAATAAAAACACAGGACAAATATCCTCAATTCAACACAGTGCTAGCCAAGAGTTCAGAAATCACAGGAAAATGTTTAAAATAATACTGTAGAATAGTCTGACATAAATATAGAAAACAGCTAGACTAAACTTACTATTTTCTATCAATTTCTAAGAGAAACAATGTTCTAAATAACTTGCATACATACAGAGCAAAGGCAGAGTACTGGTGAATAGATGTGTTCAGGTTCAGACAAAATCCAGAATGCTCTGCTTCTCTCTTTCTGAGAAAGTCTTAAATTGATAATACATCACTGCTGACCCATTTTAGATTACATCATTCTTAACAGTTCTGATTTAGCTTCCCAGGTTAACAGAAACTCAAAATTTACATTTCTTTTTGTAATGTGCACCTGCAGGAATTACAAATGACATAGAATTATTTACAAATAAATTCTATCTATCTGGCAGCCTTTTGGTTTTTCACACGTATAATCATATTTATGATTTTAATTTTGTATAAATATAGAGTATTTATTAAAGTACCCCTTTTTGGAGCTGCCACCAACTCAGGCAGATGGGACATTCATCCAAAGAATAGCAATAATTGATAGTTTGCATTTCTACAAATACTAGAAATAACAACTTAAATCTCCACCAGCATATAAACTAAACTCATTGGAGAGACTGAATTATGGAGGGACAGATTTATTATCCAATGTTTACCCTATCTCTGGAATGAATTGTCACATTTGTCAATCAACATGTCATCCTTGCAGCCTTTAAAGTTCAGCCTTGATGACTGGGTGGTTATCTGCAAATTCATTCTTGGGTAAACTTAATTTGTCCTTCTAGATTTGGGAGATACCATCTCAGGGTGGGTATTAGCAAGGTGCAAATGGTCACTAGACTGACATGCCTTGCAATTCCTATGATCCAATGAAATGCACTGGACTGTCATCAGATGCAAGCATGCACAATTTATATAGTGGTGTATTCACTTTAGTCTTTCAGATTGCAATATGGGTTCACTTTCATGCTACCACCTATCAGAATAACCCTGCTGCAATGTTCTGGCTCTTATGTGAAACAAAATCTCTCTCGTGCACGTACAAATCAATGCACAAATGCCAGCTAGGGCTTACACTGAATACACCATTAAGTAACGGTAAGAAAAGCAGGAAACCCTTACGCAAAGGCACTCCCAAAACATTCTAGTACAGTTATACAGCATGACTGTATGCATATAAAAATGTGTGTGGGCATTTTTCAGGTACAATTTTGTTTCCCCGCATCCATAAGACAACTAAGAAAAAAGAAAATAGTGCAGAGAAAGGACTGTTGCTCATAATGACTTTTGCCTAATTCTGGGTAAGGACACAGATGCTGAAGAGTCAGTAAGGCAGGGCCAGAACTGATAGAGGTCCGGTTATCTTTCTTATGAAAAGGGGCTGCTATTGCACTCAGTACCCTGGCAGAAGTGAAATTATGTTATGTAACTATATCAAGTAACATTCAATTCACTAATCTTGAATCAGTTATTCAAAGTCTGCCTTTTATGAGTGTACTTTGATTTGAAGTGTTTACCCTGAATGTAGTTTTACTTTTTCAGTTCCCTTGTCACTTCAAGCTGTGTTTACAATTTATTGTGGAAGAATTGTAAGTTTTATATTTTTCTTCTTGATTTTGCTGTATTTCATGGTTTACTTGGACTGCAACTGCTGATTAGTTGTCCTTTTTATAGTATAGATTTGATGCAGGAATGCAGGTTCTTTTACATAGTGTTTGAGATTCTATTGCAGTTGTACTACTGTGCACTTAGTATATTTAAGTGAGGAAGAGGGATTTGCCCTGCTGCCAAAACTTTTCTTTCATGTTTTTGGAAAACTGATCTTTGTGGATCATGGTTTATTTGCTTCCATATTAGTGATCTTGATGTTTAGCATCACTTATGGTATGACATGAAACAGGACTGGCTGAAGAGAAGCCATCATAGTGGGCAAGTATAAAAGGGCAATGCTGCCACCTGTCCTTTGTGGACTATGCATGTGTAGGCCAAGATGTAATATGATATTATGCACTGGGTCTGGGCACTAAGGTGTATGTTAGAACAGAAAAGTCCCTTCCCACAATTATGATGGTGCTTGTGACTACATATACAGCTCTCATTCTCTGATAAGGCAATGAATGAATGAGTGAATGAGCATATTAGACATGGCAGATCATACACTGAATGTGAACAGCAGGTGGTCCACATACATATAGGAAATTAACCAGTCACTTCACATCGGAACTGTTTATCTGTGTTAAAATGAATTTACTACGGAATTAGAAAACTGAAATAAAATCCATAGCAATACTCCACAGCTTATTAGTGCCAAAGTTTATCAACTGTTGCCGTGAATGCAATCACACTACTACATTTTGTGTCACATTTAACTCCAGGGGTTGCTTAGTTAGAACAAAAACACTGAATGCTGGTTCTTTCCATTCCTTTTTTGATAAAGTGGTATCTTGTCAGTGAACCAAAGGAATAAAGTCACTAAATTATTTTGTTTCAGAATCATGGAACCTGGACCCTTGAATGTGGCACAGCTGTGTTTAACCCAAACTGACGCCCAAGAATTTAATGTGGTTCAGGCGCCTGGGAAGCGTGACATTTCCCTGTGGTACATTTGACTGGGGACACATGGCTGGTGACAGTCAGCTGCAGAGAAATGTGTCTGTTTGCAAATTCCCTGTGGGCAAAGAGAAGCACACACTGCCATGCTCACAGCTTTAATAACCAAATGCATGGTGGCAGAAGTAATGAGTTTTGTGTTCAGTGTGCAGTACATTTATTTATTTATTTATTTCCAGTTTGATAACCGGGGATGTCCACTGGGCCCGAAAGCCTGTTTTCAGTGGAGGCCGGGGGAGAAAAGCTCTGATTTACAAACACATTGCATACTTAAAGCTCCATATTACAAACACATTGCACACTTAATTTACAAACAATAAAAATAAAATTTTTTAAATAGATTGTATTTGTAGCACAGAAAAAAACTACACAGTTTCATTTTATGTTTGAGGTGAAAGATACATTTTACGGAAATGGTGAAAGATACAGTTGCAAGAAGAGGCATATAAGCAGTGGGGAAGTGAAGATATAAAAGTATTTACTTAGAGTTTATACAGGGGGAAGAAGATAAAGAAGTAGAGGGTGGGGGCTGAAGAAAAGAGATGGAAGAAAAGAGGGGCAGAAGGGAGAGGATTGAAAAAGGGGAAGTGAAAGGATCTAGGTAGGAAGTATACAATTACATTTCCAGTTTTGGGAGAGGTGAGAATGGAGTAGAGATTTTAATTTTTCTGGGCTTGTAGTGATTCTTAGCAAGGGAGGAAGCCATTTCCATTTCTTTGCTATAGTGTAAGAAAGTAGTAGGTGGCCAGGGGGTCGTTTAGGTTTGTGCACTGTAAGAAGATTTTGGTGGGCTGATCTTAGGGCCTGAGAGGAGTGTAGAAAGGCAAGATATTAGATAGTGCAGGTCAAGCAGTGGGTTTAAAAATTAGTTTGTATGCAGTAGTAAGTTGGAGGTAGTCAAGATGATTAAGGAGTTCAAGCCATTGAAGACTATGGAGGGAGATGCAATGGTGTGTAGAATGCCTAGAGTTAGTAGCGAATTTGGCGATTTTGTTGTAGCAACTTTCTAGTTTTGAGGAGATAGAAGCTGTGAGGCTGGTTAGAAGAGGAGCACCATACAATAGAGAAGGTAGAAGGAAGGTAGAGGTGAGGGTTTGTCTAGTAGCTACTGATAGAAAGGGGGCATTTCTATAAAGCATACCGAGCTTCTGGTGTTTTTTTTTATGTTTAGTTGAATATTAGTATTAAATTTCAGGTGTTCATCAATGGTAACACCAAGTAGTTTGGCACAAGAAACAACTTCTATTGAGGAGTGAGAGAGGCTGGTGATCTTGAAAGAGTGCTTATCAAGAGTGAGGGCTTTTGAGGGGGAGAAAAGAATGATATGGGATTTATTGACATTTAGGGAGAGATGGTTTTGAAGCATCCAAATCTCTGTAGTTGTGAAAGCCAATTGGGTCTTGGCCTGGAGTTCAGGAAGGCTAGAGGTTGAGCAGACTAACGTGGAGTCATCTGCATATTGCACTATTTGAGAGTCTGGAATTGCAGAGTGAAAGTCATTGGTGAATAGATTGAAGAGCATAGGTCCGAGAATAGAATCCCGTGGAACTCCGGTAGGGGTAGGAAGGATAGTGGAGGTACCTGTTTGCCATTTCAAAGCTTGGTATCTATCTGAGAGATAACTTTTGAACCAAGAAAGGGAATCTAGGGAGAGATTAAGGTTAGAAACGTGGTTAAGAAGGAGTGTGTGGGATACAGTGTCAAATGCCTTGGAAAGGTCAAGAAGGACAGTGGAGACAATATCTCCAGAGTCATGGGCATGGTTGACAATGTCTAAGAAAGAGAGGCGAGCAGTAATGGTACTGTGGCCAGGACAGAAACCATGTTGAGTAGGGGTGAGGAGTTGGTTATTGAGGAGGTGGGGCATGAGTTGCAGGTGGATACATTTTTCAAAGATTTTTGAAATTGGGGAAAGAATGGCTATTGGGTGAAAGTTAGAAATGCTATTATTTTTGCCTCCTTTATGAAGGGGCAGAATGTAGGCAGCTCGCCATAGTTTGGGAACATAAGATTCCTGGATGGATCTATTGATGAGAATGCTAATGGGTAGGATGATACCATCAGCAGCAAGCTTGAGAAAAAGTGAAGGGATATTGTCGGGGGCATTGGAGCATGGCTTGAGTTTGGAAAGAAGTTTTTTGATACAGGTGGTTGACATAGGTTTTAGATAAAAATTGGGACAGGGTTTAGGGGAGCAGAAAAGGGGAGAGGAGGAGGAAGTAGGTTTAGGGGTAGGAGAGGGGGTGGATTTGGTGAAGGTTTTAGTAAGTTCAGCTATAGAGTTGGTAAAGAAGGAGTTAAAAAGGGTTGCAATTTCTGTGTCGGTCTTATTCTTGTCAGGACAGGGACTGGATTTAGTACTGGGGTGTAAGAGGGAGTTGATGGAATTCCAGAATTTTTGGGGATTTTTTGAGAGGGTAGACTGTAGTTTGGTGTAATATGATTTTTTATCTTTTGTGATAAGTTTTTTGGTTAGATTGTGGAGTTGCTTTAATTGAAGGAGTGTAGCTGGGTGTTTATTTTTGTTGTAGAGTTTCCATGTTTTGTCCCTTTGTAACATGAGAGTTTTAGTGTTCTTAGTTAGCCAAGGGGCAGAGTTGTATTTTACTCGTTTTTTTCTAGGTGGGGCTTGGAAGTTTAGGATTTTAAGGAAGGTAGAATTGAAGACTTCTAAGGCTTCATCTAGAGGAATAGTTTTTAGGATATCCCAATTTGTTAGTTTAAGGGTTTCAGAAAATATAGAAGGGTTAAAATTGGAGAGGTTACGAGTGTGGGCATATTGGTGTTGGTGAGGGAGGTGTTGGGCAGCTCAGTAAATAAAGGCTGGGAGATGATCACTTATTGAGTTAGGAACTATACCAGAGTCAGAGATCTTATTAGGGTGGCTGACTAAGATCCGGTCCAGGATGGACCCTGGGGGGTTATTTTTGTTGGGTCTGGTAATGTCATTTATTAGTTGAGTAAACTTATAAAGATTGATAGAAAGAGTGGGAGAATTGTTATTAATTTTACTCCAGTTGATGTTGACATATCCTAGAATGTAAGTCTCAAATTTGATGTTGTTTGAAGCCCATAAGAGAATATTCTCTAGGGTGGAAGTGTTGTCACTAGGGGGAATACAGATGGCTATAATACAGATACTTTTAAAGTTGTTCATTTTGAGGATTCCTATGATTAGTTCAGCATTATTAAACTGAGGAATGGGATTCTGGTAAGGGCAGAGATTTAGTAGGCAGTTGTAGATTAAGGCTACACCACCTCCTTTTTTGTTTTGGTGGTCGAATTGAAGAGCTTGGAAGCCAGGAGGTATAATTTCAGAGTTAGTAATGTGAGGTTTTAGCCAGGTTTCTGTGACTGCTACTATGTCAGGTACAGTGTGATTTTAGCCAAGCATGAAAGTTTGTTATTTTGTTATTTATACTCTGGATATTAATGGTAATATGTAACTACAACTTGTAGAAGTGTGCTACAGCATGGAGGAAATCCTGCAGGCTACTGTAGTTATATCTATGCTCCAGTATGTGTTTTAGGTAATGTTCCCTAGACTCTGTGAAGGGGGTAGTGGTCCACACACTCCAATTATAAAGGTACTGCCCATTGTGTACTGCATTTTTACTGCTAC
The DNA here is from genome assembly GCF_019279795.1 of Protopterus annectens. NCBI lineage: Eukaryota > Metazoa > Chordata > Ceratodontiformes > Protopteridae > Protopterus > Protopterus annectens. The sequence continues at coordinate 719,915,300 of NC_056748.1, forward strand.
TGACATGCCCTCTGGCCAGCCTGCTGCTGATGCCAGCCATATTGTCTGCTGTCTTATGTTCCCTTGGGGACCATAGACATTGTATTCCCCTGTGCATTTGGTTCTTGAAGCTGTGGGCATGGCAACATATTATTCTCTTTGCCCACAGGGAATTTGCAGACAGCCATATTCTTCTGCAGCTGAATGTCACTTCAGCCATGTGTCCACAGTCAAATGTACTACAGGGAAATGTCTCACTGTCTAGGTGCCTGAACCCAATTTTGTGTGTCTACCTGCCAAAATAAATTTATTGCAAAGATCTCTCTGATGTAGAAATCCTCCTTTTACCCGAACAATTTTTATATCTTGAAGAATATTTGGGTAAATGAAATGTTAAACTAACAGGTCGGTAAGCTGTATTTCTCTTAAAAGTTGTGTTCAGTTTTATGACTTGAGGGTAGCTAATGTGTGGAGAAAACGGGTAGGAAGAAAACTAATGCATTCTTTAAGTGCATAGAAACGTTTGGTGTAGAACTGCTACTCCTGGGGATACCTATAAACCTGTTATTGCAAGAAGTCTGGATAAAACCAAAGTAATGGGGAAGACAAAGGCCTGAAATGAGGGACAGGCTTTAAGTATTGCTCTTACAAAGTTAAAAAAAATTACTAGAGTAACAAGGTTTTGCATTAACATGTATTTTCTGAAGGATCCATTTATCCACAATCCCCCCTTTCCCATTTTTGTATATGGTGCTATGAAACTTACATGCCTGTCATTATTTAGTGACATCACTCCTCTGTGATTTGCTAAGAAGCCATACAATTTATGAGAACACACTAAAAATATGAGGCAAAAAGGTGGATATTCTGCAAAATTCTGGACAACTGAGATGTGTGGTCCTCAGACAAACAAAATGAATAGCTACAAGGTAAAGCTTTTTCTGTCACTATGTGATGCAGTAGCATTTGTGAAAGTACAGAAACTGAGCTTTTAACCATAGCTCTTAGGTCTAATGTATTGCATGGCATTAGACAACACCTGAATTGATCTATAAAGATTTCTTGTATAGATTGTTCCAACCATAGCTTACTGGTGGTGATTAAGTAGTGTTGGTGGTAATTAATTGAAGTGGTATAGAGTAATCTAGGTGGTAATTAAATAATGTGATATAAAGCAGTGCAGGTGATAATGAAATAATGTGGTGTAGAGTAATGGTGGTAATTAAATTATGTGGTGTAGAGCATTGCAGGTGGTAATTAAATTATGTGGTGTAGAGTAATGTAGGTGGTAAATAAATTATATTGTGTAGAGTAATCTAGGTGGTAATTAAATGATGTGATATAAAGCAGTGCATGTGATAATTAAATGATGTGGTATAGAGTAATGTAGGTGGCAATTAAATGATGTGGTGTAGAGCAGTGTAGGTGGTAATTAAATGATGTGGTGTAGAGTGCTGTAGGTGATATTTAAATGATGTGGTGTAGAGTAATGTAGGTGGTAATTAAATTATGTGGTGTAGGGCAGTGCAGGTAGTAATTAAATGGTGTGTAAAGCAGTGCAGATAGTAATTGAATGATGTGGTGTAGAGTAATGTAGGTGGTAATTAAATGATGTAGTGTAGAGCAGTCTAGGTGGTAATTAAATTATATGGTATAGAGTAATGTAAGTGGTAATTAAATGATGTGTTGTAGAGTGCTGTAGGTGATATTTAAATGATGCGGTGTAAAGTAATGTAGGTGGTAATAAAAGGATGTAGTATAAAGCAGTATAGGTGGTAATTCAATGATGTGTAGAACAGTGTAGGTGGTAAGTAGATGTGATGTAGAGTAATGCAGGTGATAATTAAATAATGTGGTATAGAGCAGTGCAGGTGGTAATTAAATGATGCTGCAGAGAGTAATCTAGGTGGTAATTAAATGATGTGATATAAAGCAGTGCAGGTGGTAATTAAATTATGTGGTGTAGAGTAATGTAGGTGCTAATTAAATGATGTGGTGTAGAGTAGTGCAGGTGGTAATTAAATGGTGTGTAGAGCAGTGCAGGTGGCAATTAAATGATGTATAGAGCAGTGCAGGTGGTAATTGAATGATGTGGTGTCAAGTAATGTAAGTGGTAATTAAATGATGTGGTGTAGAGCAGTGTAGGTGGTAATTAAATGATGTGTAGAGCAGTGTAGATGGTAATTAAATTATGTGGTGTAGAGCAGTGTAGGTGGTAATTAAATGATGTGGTATAGAGTAATGCAAGTGGTAATTAAATGATGTGCTGTAGAGTGCTGTGGTGATATTAAAATGATGTGGTGTAAAGTAATGTAGGTGGTAAAATGATATAGTATAAAGCAGTGTAAGTGGTTATTAAATGATGTGGTATAGAACAGTGTAGGTGGTAAGTAGATGATGTGGTGTAGAGTAATGACAGTGATAATTAAATGATGTGGTGTAGGGCAGTGCAGGTGGTAATTAAATTATGTGGTATAGAGTAATCTAGGTGGTAATTAAATGATGTAATATAAAGCAGTGCAGGTGGTAATTAAATTATGTGGTGTACAGTAATGTAAGTGGTAATTAAATGATGTGGTGTAGAGCAGTGTAGGTGGTAATTAAATGATATGATATAAAGCAGTGCAGGTGGTAATTAAATTATGTGGTATACAGTAATCTAGGTGGTAATTAAATTACATGGTGTAGAGTAATGTAGTTGATAATTAAATGATGTGTTGTGAAGTAATATAGGTGATAAATTATGTGGTGCAGAGTAACATAGGTGGCAATTTAATGATGTGGTTTAGAGTAATCTTGGTAGTAATTAAATGACATTGTATAAAGTAATGTAGTTGATAATTAAATGATGTGGTCTAGAGTAACATAGGTGGCAATTAAATGACGTGGTATAGAGTAATCTAGGTGGTAATTAAATGACATGGTGTAGAGTAATGTAGGTGGTAATTAAATGATGTTGTATAGAGTAGTATAAGGGTAATTGAATGATGTAGTGTAGGGTAACATAGGTGGTAAATTAAATGATGCAGTGTAGAGTAATGTAGGCGATCATTAAATGATGTGGTGTAGAGTAACGTAAATGGTAATTAAATTATGTGATATAGAGTAATGTAGGTGTTAATTAAATTATGTGGTGTACAGTACTGTAGGTGGTAATTAAATAATGTGGTGTAGAGTAATGGTGATAATTAAATGATGTGGTGTAGAGCACTGTAGGTGGAATTAAATGATGTGGTGTAGAGTAACTTAGGTGGTAATTAAATGATGTGGTATAGAGTAATCTAGGTGGTAATTTAATGATGTGGCGTAGAGTAATGTAGGTGGTAATTGAATGATGTGGTATAGACTAATGTAGGCGGTAATTAAATGATTCAGGGTAGAGTAATGCAGGTAGTAATTAAATTATATGGAGTATGGCAGTGCAGGTGGTAATTAAATCATGTGGTATAGAGTAATCTCGGAGGTAATTAAATAACATGGTGCAGAGTAGTGTAGGTGGCAATTGAATGATGTGGTGTAGAGTAATGAAGGTGATAATTGATGTGGTGTAGAATAATGCAGTTGATAATTAAATGTGTTGTAGAATAATGAAGGTGATAAATGATGTGGTGTAGAACAGTGCAGGTGGTAATTAAATGATGTGTAAAGCAGTGCAGGTGGTAATTGAATGATATGGTGTAGAGCAGTGTAGGTGGTAATAAATTATGTTGTGTAGAGTAATGAAGGTGATAATTAAACGATGTGTTGTAGAGCGGTGTAGGTGGTAATTAAATGATGTGGTGTAGATTAATCTAGGTGGTAATTAAATGATGTGGTACAGAGCAGTGCAGGTGCTCATTAAATGATGTGGTGTAGAGTAATCTAGGTGGTAATTAAATGATGTGGTACAGAGCAGTGCAGGTGGTAATTAAATGATGTGGTGTAGAGTAATCTAGGTGGTAATTAAATGATGTGGTACAGAGCAGTGCAGGTGCTCATTAAATGATGTGGTGTACAGTAATCTAGGTGGTAATTAAATGATGTGGTATAGAGTAGTGCAGATGATGATTAAATGATGTGGTGTAGATTAGTATAGGGGTAATTAAATGATGTGGCATAGTACACCTGTGTTTGTTATGGTTTTATAGTGCATGGATGGAATATGGCTGGCCACTAGTTAAAACAGTAAGAAGATGTGTATATCTTGCAGCATTTATCAACCACTGGAGACTCTGCTTTATGTTCAAGTGCAGATCTTTACAGTGAATTACTGAAATTGAAACTGTAAAGCAAGTTAACTGCTCCATTAGGACATGTTAACTTAGAAGTCTGTAAAAAAATTAGTACATTTCTGTTCATAATTCATCTTCTAGTCATAAATTGTGAAGGAAAAGTATATGATATTTAGTTTCATTGTCTCCATCCCTCAGCCTGTGTGTGTCTCCGATATTTTCCCTCTTTCCAACAGGAAGGATCACAGCTCTCTCCCTCTCCCTTCATTCTCACCCCATACTTTTAAGACATGTTTTTCTTCCACTCCAGGTAAGTATGGATTCTACTCCCAGAATGTTTCCAAACTGCTCCTCCACAGCAGCAGAAGCAGCAAAAGCAGACTCTAGGAGGCACTATACAAATCCCCTGCACATCCCACTCCCTCTGCTAATTATATTTACTCTGGGATTGCATTACAGTGGGGGAAAGGGGCAATTCCCTGATGCCCACTGTTCCATGATCCTACACAGATGTTTTTGTTTGTTTTTGTATGAGTTGGTTTTATGTCTTCAATATCTCTGATTGTCACCATTTTTCTGTCAATCAGTGTTTTGGTTTTTCAAGGAAATATTACCCATATGTACACACACACACACACACACACACACACACACACACACACACACACACACACACACACACACACACACACAGTTATCCTGTAATGGACTGGCATCTCATTCAGGATTAATTCTGTGCCTTGTGTCATTTGTTTACAGGGAAAGCCTTTTGCTATCTCATAGGTTCATTTGTAGGTACTAGGCTATTGGTCCAAGGGCCTAAGTAAGCCTAGCCAACAAGGTTCCCTGGCTTACTCCACCCAACAAAGTTATTTTCCTGTGCCCCTGTTGAGCAGAGCCACAGAAGTGATCCCAGGGTGTATTTCCTATTTCCCATCCACTCATCAAGATTTTTCTTGAAGAGTGCTAATGAGGATTCTTGCTTGACATAGCTTGTTCCAGAGTATGGGAAGTCTCTGGGGCAAGAATCTATCCCTCCAGCATGTCCTGTTTATTGTGGTGACAAGGTTTAGATCCCTAGAGCATGTAGCTCAGAGGGATTGGGATTTCTTTAGGTGCAACATGTCCAACAGCTCTGGGTTTGACATAGCTTTATATGTTAGGCAGAGATCACCTTGGAGTAGGCGATATGCTATGGAGTAAAGCTGGAGTTTTTTGAGATGGTCAGAATAGGGCATCTGTTTGAGACCAGTAATCTTCTTTGTGAGGTACTTCTGTGGCCTTTCTAGCTGCTGCAGATGTCTTGTGATGTACATTCCAAAAGGGGAGTTGTACTCTATAATGGGTCAAATGAGTGTCGAGTAGAGGGCAACAATGACCTCTTTTTTCCTGGATGAGAACCCTTTTGTGATGAGGTGTGCCACGTAGAAGGATTTCCTGACTACTGTAGTGATGTGATTATCAAAGGAGAGATAACTGTCCACCTGGGTCCCAAGATCTCTTATCACACATTTGGCATCAAGTAGATTGCCACCTATGTGGTAGTTCATGGGTATAGAGTTTTTACCAAAGGAGATGACAATGCACTTTTTGGCATTGAGCTTGAGGCCATGCCTCTGATACCAGGCATCTGTCTCAGTGAGGCCCTTCTGTAGGATATCCACATCATTTGGGGACTCGACTATGGCTCCTAGTTTGCAGTCATCTGCAAACTTAGTTAGCCAGAGGCCTTCTGTGTTAGTCTGTACTTCAGAGAAGAAGATACCAAACAGGAGAGGTCCCAGGACTGAACCCTGTGGTACTCCACTTGTCACTGGTTTGAAGTCAGATTTGGAGTCTGCAACTTTTACAATGTGGGCTCTGTCAGTGAGCCAGTTGACAACCCATCTTGTGATGTAAGGATTTATACCAGTTTAGTGAGTTTATCTATAATTCCAGAATGGGGGATGGTGTCAAAAGCCTTGGCGAGGTCAAGATAGGCTATGTGAACCATCTTACCCTCGTCTACAGCTTTGGTGACTGCCTCAAAGAAGTCAATCAGGTTCAGGAGGCATGATCTGCCTTTCAAAAACCTGAACTGGGTGGGGTCCAGAGTCTGGAGGTTACCAATGTCTTTGTTTATGAGTTCCATGATGACATGATCCATGGCCTTACAGACCAGGCTCATCAGGCTAATAGGGCGATAGTTCCCAGGATCAGTGGTGGCTCCCCCTTTGTGGAGTGGGATAACTGTTGCTGTGTGCCATTCAGTGGGCACAAAGCCTTATGTGAGGCTATGATTGAACATGATGCTTAGGTGGGGAGCCAGATCGTTCTGAAGTTAAAATGTAAATGTAAAATGCAGCCTGGGATGTTGTCTGGTCCCATGGATGCTGAGTTTTTGGCTTTAGAGAGTGCAGCTTTTACCTGTGTAGTTGTGATTACAGGGACTCTGCATTCATCCTGTATAGATATAGGCTCTTTAGGGGGTGAGAGGGGGATAAAGTTATTACTGAACCTATCTGCCAGGATGTTGGCAATAGTAGTTGGTTCTGTAATTTTCGTGCCATTGTGCTGTGACTCAGAGCAGATCTGGGTGTTGCCATTGAGATTCCTGACATAGCTATAGAATGCTTTGTGGTTGTCCTTAGAATCAGTGGTGATTGTGTTTTCATAGCTAGCTTTGGAGGATCTTATAAGGGATCTTAGCTTCTTACTGAGGCTGACCAGGGAGCTCATCCACTCATGAGATTTTATTCTCTTTTGCAACAGTTTCTTTCCTCTGTTGTAGAGTTTGCTTATGGCAGGGGACCACCAGATTGGCTTCCTTTTTTGGAGAATAGCTTATTGGTTCTGTTCGGGATAGCACGATCCATGCACTTGTGTAAGTGCTTATAGAGTGCATTTGTGTAGGATTCAGCAGTCATAACTTTATTGTCCATCTGCATGGGTGTCATGAAGTTTACCACTTCTGTCTTAAGAAGTATGATGTTGGCTTTGGAGAAATTCTTTACTGTGGTTTCCTTAATGGGGGGTGGGGGTGGGATGTGGATATCTAGGGTGATTAGCTTATGGTTGGATCTGACCAACGAGGAGTTGACTTCAGTAGTGGAACATTGGTCACTCATGTTGGTAATGAGTAGGTCTAGGATATTGCTGCCCCTGGTGAGGGTGTGGGATAAGTTGATCCAGGGCATTGAAATTTATGAATTCCATTAAGCATTGAGTGAAGGAGTTGGTACATGAATAGTTTTCCCAGTTAATGGTGGGGTAGTTGAAATCACCCATTATTAGGGTGTTTGGTTGAACCCTAATATTTTCCAGTATATCAAGAAAAGAGGAGTGGGAATCCTGGGGCATGGTGGGAGATCTGTAGCTAATTACAATTTGGATTGCAATTTTGACCTTAAATAAGATAAAACAGGCAGCAGAATGTGAATAAATTAATGAACAAATGAATTTCATCAGTGGTGCAGTACTGTGGAATTAGATAACTTAAGTGTGTGGATATTGTGGTAGTCTTTGACCTTGCAGAAAATGGCATATCATTTCTTATATTTGTGGAATAATTGACTGATTGATTTGCTTCAGAATTAAGAGTTTTGGTGGAAAGGTTATAGACTTTCTAAACTGCATACCAATGAAAGAACTGATCTTGGAAATTATGTGTCTGAAACACCATTTTGACATTTTTTTCTTCACTCTCAGTTCTGTTTCCTGTTACTCTTTTTGTTGACTAGTTCAATCATCCCATATCTCACTCCAAAGTTAGCAAACTTTCATATTATTTTTTGTGTGGATTTCAAATTCTTTACTAAACCCTTGTGTATCATCTAATACTTAATGCAATATTCACCATGACTGTAACTTATAGGCCATCTAGGGCAGTAGCAATCCAGTAGAATATCTCTTCTTTCAGTGCAATATATGTTACAAATTCGTAAATTAACCATAGTGTAATACTCTAAGGTCCATAGTGCAATACTCAAATGTCTCTAGCTGTGCAAGGATCAAAGCAGTGTCTTAACCAAGTACATAGTACATGCCCAGAGTGCTGGTTGAACCAGCTAATCTTCTATGACATAGGTTTATAGATTAGTACTAAAGTCTCATGCAAGTGTTCACTTCAAAAAGTGTTAATATGTGTTTCCAATTATGTGCAGTATTTAGTCTGTCTACCTGCATGTCTGTGATGTAATAGCTAGATATCATATGTGTAAATGTCTGTGAAAATAGTCTATATGTTGCCTGCACATTGAGTCCGGAGATAGAATTTTGTTCAGTTATTGCACTTGTGTGATTTCAAAATGGCAATAAAGTTTACTTTGACTTTGACTTTTGACTTTGTATAGCTATATTTAAGCTCCATCCCTTTTTTTGTTTTTGGTGATTCAGTCAAAGAAATATGTTTTGTGTAAAATGACTTTTCATGTATGAATTCATAATACATTGTATCATATGTCCTAATGTCCTCTAAAATTCTCAGTGCTTCCCTTGAGTTTTCCAGACTCCGAGGTCTGTATTTTTTTGTCCTTCCCATGCTCTCAGTTTTATTGACAAAATCATAGCTACCTTTGTCTAGTACTTGGTAATGAACCCCTCCTTCCATGTTCTGTTAAAAATGAGTTTAGGACACATTGCTAGTTCTATGCAACAGATCACCTGGAATTTGGGGGGGGGGTGATTCCCATTGCCCCCATTAATTTGTCCACCTTTGGCTTTGAGTTCATTATGAACCTGTTCATTGTTTTGTACCATCTTCCTATCAAGAATATGTATAATGTTTTGTTCACTCTTTCTCAGTTATCTTTTATAAATATGATACAAATTGTTGGCTCATCATATAGGTCTTCCCTCTGCCAGTTTCTGACCATATCCTTTTTATATTGGTAAATACTGTATCATTGATACAAATTTCTTAAAGGAACACAAGTCATAGCACATTAGTCTAACTTCAGATTTAATTTCTCCTTTCACTTTAAGCTTTTGCTAAATTAATTAGCAATAGCAGTTCATTATACAAAATAGTTTTTGCCTAATACTGGGAATGAAACCATAGATTTGACATAGCGGTACATACACGGTACATACACGATTTGCTGTGTCAGTGGTTTCTTAATCTGGCCAGTGTGTTGTAATAAGGGATGGCAGGCAACAGCATCTTTTCTTGAAGTGTTTTTATTTTTGGACTATTCATTTCTGTTGGAATGCATGAAATAACTGAAAAAAGAACATCTTCAGTGAAAGCTAATGGTTGTGGGTGGTGTAGCTGTCATAGTGAATGTAAAGTAGGGTGTATGAATGAGTGTAAATGTGTCTGAGTGCTCTGTGGGAGGAAATCAGTCCATAAAGGAATCTGAAGATCACAGTTCATGCATATGGAGGATCTGTGTATTGTATATGTAGACAACCTTTAAGCTTTGCTGTTTTTGTTATTTGTAATGTGTTCCTTGTTTATCAGTGATTTTTTTTTTGTGGGTGCATATTATGTGTGTGTGTGTGTGTGTGTGTGTGTGTGTGTGTGTGTATGTATATATATATATATATATATATATATATATGAAATTTATTACTGTAAATACCTGTGGATGTGGAATGCGGACATGCCTGGGCCTCATATAACAACAGCAACAACAAAATAATAAAATAATAATAAATGTGTGTGTGTGTGTATATATATATATATATATATATATTTATGTTTGTGTGTGTGTGTGTGTGTGTGTGTATATATATGTGTTTGTGTGTTTCTATTATTAAACACTGACTTGCAGAAACATTGATTCTCATTCAGTCGACTTCTGTCAAGATAAAATCCACTTATTCCACAAAACAAATGTATGAAATTTAACGAGGCACATAATTTGTAATAGTCATATATCTGTGCTGTGAAACATGCTTGAATTTGATAACACACACGCATATGTATACAAATATATATATATATATATATATATATATATATATATATATATATATATATATATATATATATGGGTCTACTTGAAAACACCGAGATGCCAAAACACAGACGACGAGAACACCGAGACCGGAAGATCGACAAATGAGATGACCGACAGTTTAAAGCCTGATGCTGAGAACACCAAGATGTTAAGGTAAGTGTGTGATAGTGACAGACTTTTGGGTTAGGGTCAGGTTAAGTGAGTTAGAGTTTGGGTGCAGGTAAGGTAAGTGTGCGTTAGTGACAGACTTTAGGGTTAGGGGCGGGTTAAGTGAGTTAGGGTTAGGGCATGGGTTAGGTGAGTGTGCGATAATGACGGACCTTAGGGTTAGGGTTTGGGTTAAGTTTAGTGCATAGATAGTTGTGTATGTAAGGTTTAGTGTAGGTTTGTAAGGTTTCTGGTGTGCTTGTGTTGTGTGTTTTTCGAAAAAGGTATTTGTTTTGTTTTGTTGATTGTCTGGATTGTGTTTTTTTGGGAATGTGAAGTTTCATGCTTTTAAACTGTCGGTCATCTCAGTTGTCAATCTTCCTGTCTCGGTGCCTCGGTGCTCTCGTCGTCAGTGTTTTATATATATATATATATATATATATATATATATATATATATATATATATATATATATATATACTCCACTATAAATGATAGTATAGTATATGTGGAGGGGATGTCATTATTTCATGCTGACAGAAATTAGTCTCTCTGTGGCAAATCTCATGGAGGGAGTGTTTGTGTTTATATCAACAACAACTGGTGTAAAAACTGTGAAATAAGCACCTCTCACTGCTCAAAGAGCATTGAGTTCATGTCATGACCCTTCTACTTGCCTAGGGAATTCAGTGGAGTGAGCATAACAGCTGTTTACATCCCCACTAGTGCTAATACCAATGTGGCATTGAACATTCTGTATCTGTCAATAAATGACCACCAGAATAAGAAGCCTGAATTTGCCCATATAATTGCAGGTGATTTCAGTCAGGCTGACTTGAAATCCGTATTACCCCATTACCATCAACATGTGAACTTTGCAAAAAGAGGGATGAATGCTCTGGATAAGGTTACACAAATGTAAAACTAGCATTCAAAGCAGTACCTTATCCACATCTGGGCAACTCTGACAATCTGGCCATCATGCTGCTTCCTGCATAGACACCATTGCTGAAAAGAGGAAACCTACAACTAAACAAGTAAGGATATGGCCTGAGGGAACAATCTTGGTACTACAGGACTGCAGCCCCCCAGCTGTGAACCACAATGGTACAATCCTACAGTCTACCAAATCCTCCATGCAAAGTGAATCCGGACTGCTGCCTTACCAGTCCAGATTCAGGAAGCAGACTGCTGATTCACCAGAAGTCTATGCATTGATAACTGCATAGACTGGAAGGGGATTGGACTGCAGAGTCAGCAGTCTTTGACCACTCCAGGAAAGAGCCATGAAACCAGAAGTATGCATTCTGTCATGGCACAAATGCAAGCTTTTGAGCCTTGCTGTGGATTACTTAGCTTTAGCTAACTGTTTGTTCACAAACACAGGATGGGAAAACTGCTGCAGGAGATTGGATTTGGTAGGTAAGAGATAGAATGTGTGTGTGTGTGTGTGTGTGTGTGTGTGTGTGTGTGTGTGTGTGTGTGTGTGTGTGTGTGTGTGTGTGTGTGTGAAATGCCCCACTCAGTGAGTACTGGTGGCTAGAGAGAACTCAGGTTACCTGCTGGTGGTGCTTTTGCCTCATATTTTGTTCTGTTCCTTGTAAAATCTGTGGGTTTCTGAGTGTTTAATCCCTTAAATAGTTGATAGTGTAGTTGTAGCACTGTTGCCTCACAGTTGGAGGTTATCTGGTTTGATTCTTGGCTGGGGAGCCTTCTGTGTGGACTCTGCATGTCCTCCCTGTATTTGTGTGGGTTTGCTCTGGTGTCCTCCCATGTTACAAAGATGTGTCTGCAGTATTTTTCCTTGGGTCTCTGCTGAAAATTGGCTTGTGTTCCAAGTCAGACTTTTCTGGTTAACAAATATTAAATAAATACAATTGACAGGCATTTGAACTTCAGACTTCATATTCTTCAGAAAGTACATAGTAACATAAAGCCTTTTATTCTAGCAATTTTCTAAGTTTATAAGATGAATATTTGAAATTTGTCCCTATTTTTGGGACTGTATTTCCCCCATTATTGGCTTCTTCCAGGTTTTTTGTACTAAGGTTGAGATCTATGGTGAGAACTGAATTCACTGAATATGTTTGAGGGCTGTATTCCCCCATTACTGGCTTTATCCAGGTGTTTTGTGCTAAGAGGTTGACAGCTATGGTGAGAACTAAATTCACTGAATGGTAGCCATTTAAGTTTCAGTCTTCCTCTCTTTCACAAAACAGCTGATTTGGCATAGTGGTATGTTGTTCTGACTGTTTTGCACAGGGTCCTGGGTTCAAGTCTTGGCAGTGACATGCATGGTGGTAGCACAGCATTTTATTCTAGCAACTTTCCAAGATTATACAAGAACGAACCACAAATCTGAAAAATACTGAAAGCAGCAAACAGGAACACCAGCATAGGAAGGTAAATTGACTCCTTTATTAACAATCCACATCCTGGTACCTCGGCTTTTCGCCTTCAATGGAACAATTTTTCATTCAAAAACCTTCTCTTTAAATACAGCTTAATTCATCAGCCAACCCCCTTATTAATCAATTAAGACATTATACACCAAATGCATTGCCTGTACATATTATTTCCTAGTGCAAAACTTTCTACACAGTATAATTTAATTTCAATCAATAAACAATTAAATGAACTGACATGATGAACAATATGTACATGTATCAATAACAATATAAATACATTTACTTAATTTTTATTATTCAAAAATTATTAAATTTCCATTCAAAATTTGCCGGTGTCTAAATTCATGCCCCTCGGATGTAAAGTATGATAATTTAGAATCATTTTAAATTCCAATTTATTTAATTTGGCCTTAAAATTGCCCCCCTCAAAGTGTGGTCTCGCTAAAATGCTGAAAATGAATCCATCTGTGCTGCCATTGTGGACACCAATAAAATGTGAAGCAACAGGGCTATCTAAATTACCCATTAGACATATCCAAACCGCTCAACTGCCCCCGATTTTGTCTCAAAATGTTGCTCTTCCCCTAATATTCCCTCCGCAAAATGGCAATTTTGGAAGAAAATGTGGGGGGTTTACAATTGATAAATAACTGTAATAATTATAGATTACTTTTATTTCAGAAATGCATTATGATTCTTTTATTTTGTCAGCTGCTCAAGTTATCAGTACTAATATTAAAAAAGTGTCCCTTCTTTGACAGGATCCCAGCAGTATTGTGTGGCTATTTTATATTTTTGCATCACATTTTCGGTCCGTTTTTCATAAAATTGTGGTTCTTTGGCAAATCATTAAAGACAGAAGTTAGAAAATAATGACAGGCATTTGAGTTTCAGATTTCATTCCCTTCAGAAAATTCATACTAATGCAAAACCTACTATTCTATTATCTTTCTAAGTTTATAAGAGCAATATTTAAAAATTGTCCTTATTTTTGGGCCTTTGTCCCACTTCTGTGTATATCTTTGTCCAGACATCTTGCTCTGAGATTAAGAGGTATGACAAATGTGTCCGGTCAAGCACCCCGCTCCCCCATGTAGTGACTCTGGATGTGTCCAAGCAAGGCAAGGAGCAGTTATGCAGTGTAAATGTGCAGAGTATCCCCCCCATCCAAGGTAGACACAAGTACTACAGTGGCTTTTCATATGTCCTTTATGTTGCAGAATGTTCTGGTTTCTGTCATATTTTTATACTGTTGATTTATGCTTATTATTATTCAGAAAGTGCCTGTTGCTCTGCGTTTAAGTAGCAATGCTTTAATGACCATCAGGTAAGCTTTTCTGAGATTGTAAGATGCAAGTAAGCTTTAATAAGCATACTGTTAAAGAACTGCCAACATTGAAAGCCTTTCTGTTGTTGCCATGCAGGGAATTCTTACATAACTAGATAACGTATAAGCCTTGAGTATTGAAATGCATATGACCATATTTGTAATAAAGGACAGGATTACATTATTTTAAGAAGCTCATTACATTTGTTGGAGACCTGCAGTCATCTTTGCAGGCTTTACCTGTAAATTAAACAGAATGCCAATCAATCATGTGTGGTCCATAACCTGTGCAGTAATCCTTTAAGCAATGTATCTTGAGCTTGTTTCTTGTTTGCTTTTCATTTTTTACTTTGATCATGTTTTCCCCATGAAACAAGTAGATAGTTGTTGTCAGGCAGCAGGCATTTTTTGGATAAGAAACATTTTTCCAAGTGCGGGTATCACAGAGATTGCACTTTTCAGCATGTTACTTGGTACTTTAATAAAAGCTGAATATAAATTATAATTAGAACTGCAGTGCAAGGAGAAGTGGTTTGAGTTGAGTGCTGCTTGTTTTTCTTATACTTGATTTTGACTGGCATTCCACTAATGTATTTAAGTATTTTTTTTTTCATGCCTCACAACCTTTTTGTTTCCATTTAGATATTAAGTAAGCTATCATGCAGCCAATGCATTTAAATCTTTTTTTTCTTCTACACTTCATTTTGTCTTGATTGGACTCTCATAATGATGGTTTGGCATCCAGGACAGCGTATTTAATTAAAGTTACAGTTTTTGTGGTTTTGAGCATAGCTCCTCCCCTTTCTAGTTGGCCGCACCCCCTTCCCATTGACCCCATCCATTCAGCTGTCTCCTGCAGCCCTCCCTTTGATTTGAAGTCACCAGCCACCACTGCAGGACTGCTTTGAATGTACAAAAGGTCATTGTTTAGAGATGCAGCTGTAAAGAACCATCGTATTGACCTGGAGGAGTATACGTAATCTGTAATGGCCTATATTTCAAAATGTGTTGATGAAGTAACAGTCATCAAATGCATCACCATGTTGGCAAATCAGAAACCCTGGCTATCTGGTGAAGTATATGATCTCCTAAAGGCATGAAATGCTGCATTTAAATCAAAAGACAAGGATGCCCTAAGAGTGTTCAGCAAATCTAAGTAGAGTTATAAAGGAGGCTAAGAAGGCATATGGATGTAAAATTCAGGGACACTTCTCTAACCAAAGGGACTCTAGACATCTCTGCCTAGGCATTCAAACCATAACCAACTACAGGCCTGCATCCTCCCCATGTGATGACAACACAGAATTTCTGAACAAACTAAACACTTACTTCAGCAGATTTGATATGGACAACACTGTGCCAAATAAGCTCCCTGTCGAACAGGATGAGGAGGTGCTATGTCTAAGAACATCTGATATTCTGAAGACCCTGAGGCGAGTAAACCCAAGAGAAGCAGGTGGTCCTGATAATATCATGGGAGTGTTTCTAAGAGACTGTGCTACCCAACCATCCACTGTATTAACATATATATTCAACACATACCTGTAACTAACCATTGTACCCTGTTGCTTCAAAAATACGATAATCATTCCCTTACCCCAAAAATCCCAACCAACAAGCCTAAATGATTACTGGCCAGTTGCTCTAACATCAACAGGAATGAAGTATTTTGAGCGGTTGATCAAGAGCCATATCTCTTCAAGCCTACCTGCAACACTGGATACATTACAGTTTGTTTATAGATCTAACCGCTGCATGACTGATGCACTAGCTATAGCAATTCATGAATCCTTGGCACATCTAGAGAATAAGAATTGCTATGTCAGAATGCTGTTCAGTAATTTTAGTTCCTCCTTTAACATTGTCAGCCCCCAGAATCTGATATTGCAGCTGATCCAGCTGGGCAACAACACCCCCCTAAGTAACTGGATACTGGACTTTCTCATCAACAGACCCCAAAAAGTATTTGTGGGAAATAACAGTTCAATCAGTATTACATTGAGCATGGGTGTCCCTCAGAGGCTGTGTCCTGAGTCCTCTGCTGTTCACCTTGTTAATGCACGACTGCATGGCCAAGCATGAATCCAACAAAATCATCACATTCGGGGATGATACCACTGTCATAGGTCTTGTTAGAAATGGTGAGGAAACAGCCTACAGGGATAAAGTGGAGCATCTGATAGCCTGGTACGACAGCAACAATCTGGCCTTAAATGTAAGCAAGACCAAATAATTAATAGTGGACTTCAAGAGGACTAAGGAGATACATCAACCTCTGGAAATTAAGAGGGTGGCAGTGGAAAGAGTCAAAAACATCAAGTTCCTGAGGGTGCACATCTCAGATGACCAATCCTGGTTGACTCATATTAGCCACACAGTGTAAAAGGTACGTCTGCACTTCCTATGGAACCTGAGGAAGGCAAACATGTCTCAGTCCATCCTTAAAGTCTTCTACAGGGGGAGCATTGAGAGCATCCTCTCAAATAACATCATAGTTTGTATGGTAACCGCAAAGCATCTGACCACAAGGCTCTCCTGAGGGTAGTGAGGACAGTGGAAAAAGTTATCCGTTCCTCATTCCCATCCATGGATGACCTGAAGGAGGCTCGGCGTGTGGGTAGGGCTAGGAAGATAAACAATCCCACTCACTCTGCCAATGGCATGTACTTCCACTATTCCTCTGGCAGGTCTTATCGAAGCTTACACTGCAAAACATGTAGACTGAACAGGAGCTTCTTCCCTCTATACATAAGGCTGCTGAACTTGAATGCCAGGCATGACAGTGAATAATTAGATCAATATACCACTTACTATGAAATATCAGCTATAGTAATCATCCTGGCAAATTGCTTCAATAACTGGTATGGTTAGCCTGATTTCTTACGCTATTACTTCCTGAATGTGAAATAGTCAAGCATGAGTCACCACTCCATACATGTGCAATATGAACATCAGAATATATCATACTACAACTGATGAAGTGCAATATTCTAAGCAATCACAATGTGAAGTTATAGTCTTGCAATACCTACTAGTAAAATACTGTCTAATGTCTTCCTGTCCAATTGAAGTAATTTATTGTGTTATTATTTTTTTAATTAATACTGCATGTGCATCAGTCTTGCTAAAATTAAAACTGTGTTCTTTGTTATGTCTTGCACGTGTACACACACACACACACACACACACACACACACACACACACACACACACACACACACACACAAACACATTTGCATGCATCTACATATATGGTTACCATTCAGCTCGGTGACTCATACTTTCTTTGAACATCAGATCATCAACTCTTATTTATGGAACAGCCTTTCACTGAGCAGCTACTGTAAGGATTGCAGGACTTGCCTTCCTACAGGACCTATGATAAATGCCCTTCCTGATGCCTGGAAGAAATAGTGTTAGACAGAACAAGACTGACTTTTCCTTGTTCAGTTTTAATCCAACTTGATGAAAGCAGCTCTATCTATCTGTCTGTCTATCTATCTATCTATCTATCTATCTATATATGTAAGTAAGAATAATATGTACATTCTTGTCCTTTAAGAATACTTTTACATATTGCACTGAAAGAACATCATCATGGATTTAAATATATTGTCAATTCATTGTTCATTAGTGTTGCTTTGAGGTATCATCATAAAAAAGCCTTACCACATATTCACATATATTTCATCATCTTCATCATGCCCTCTACCATATTAAGTCTGTTTAGACAGGGCTCTTATTTATTTATTGCTTTTGTTGACCATAAAAATTCTAGCTGGGAAGAAGCCCCATTTCAGCACAGACCCAGGGAGAGCAGCTTTAGACATATTATTGCACAAGTACAAAGTTGATAAAGATCAAACAGAGATCAGAGCACAGCTATTATAGTAAAATCACAAGTGTATATCAAGTACAATAGTAAGTGTTATAAGGGCGCATTTTTACATATACAATTATATATAACCAGTTTTACAAATAGGAGTAACTTACTAGAGCAAGGATCCGTATACAAAAATAATAGCAGTGATTATTATACAGTACTAATCAGGCATGTATAAAGCAAGCATTCATTTATTGTATTTCAGTATGGTTGAAGAGAGACAGAGGGAGATGTAGCTCACTAAGTTATGGTACTGATGGAAGTATTATGATGCCTAAAGACTATAGGGATGTGAGGAGAAGACATCTGGATATGATAAATGATGTAGATGATGGAGGGTTATGGAGTCGAGGGGAAGGTGGAAGAGAAAAGGGAGGTTGTGGCAGACTTAGGAGTGAAGAAATATTGCTATGGCTTCTCAGCATGTTGGGAAAGGTTGGTTAAGGGAGAGGAGGTATAAATGTGGGTAGCATGTTTAGTTTATAAAGTCAACCTGGTGTAAACCATGAATATAGCCAGCAGTGTGCCAGGTGTTACCTTAAGCTGATTTGGAATGTTTTTAGTTTGTCATTTTGCCTTAGGTGGCTTGGTAAATTATTCCATAGTTCTGATATGTAGGCAGAGTGAAGGGGCTCTCCAGCTGAATTATTAGATTTGCTAGTTAGCAGCAGTGATTTTTCAGTGGAGTGGAGTGCATGTGGTAGTATATAGTGCTGTAGCATATTACTTAACTTGGGACATTTGTCAGTGTTATGGATAACAGTATGAGTAGTGCTTAACTAGGTATAATTTGGGTGGCACAGTACTTCAGTCCAGTAAATTGTGTCTGGACCAGGCAGTAGTGATTGCTGTAGGGGAAGTTTGTAACAAATTTTACAACCTTATTGTGGCATGCTTCAAGTTTTGTCAGTACAGTAGTTTGCAAATTAGTGAATATTGCTGTGGCATATAGGAGTGTAAGAAGGAGGTAAGATGATGTTATGGGTTTTATGGCTACATTTGTGAGATATGCTTTGGATCTCTATAGGAGCCCAAGTTTTTGATGCTTTGTTTTGATGACTTGTTGTATGTGTAGGTCAAACTTAAGTTTTTCCACTGTAGTGAAAGTAAGTAACTTTTTCGATACTGATGTTTTTGAATGTGGTAATGTTGAAGGAGTTTTTTTCACGGTGCAGAATTGTTTTGAGTACAGGTAACATAAGTTTACTTTTTCTTTGGAGTTAGAAGTAGGTGTGAGTTATTTAGCCAGGATTTGATAGTGGAAAAAGATGTTTGAGTGATATATTGAAGATCAAAGAGATTTGGTGCAAAATAGATCAGAAAAGAGTCATCTGCACATTGCGCGATGGCAATGGCTCTGTGTTTAGTGGTAAAATGGAGGTTGTTAATATATATACTGAAGAGCAGATGTTTGATAATTTAATCTTGGGGGACAACTGTGCAGATAGGTATAAATATGATGTTATTTTGCAATTTTATTGTCCATTGTCTGTCAGAAAGGTAGCTATGAAACCAAGAGTGATAGCAGGAAAAGGCCTAAGAAGGTGAGTTAATTTTATAATTTTGACTAGGAGACAGGGTTGAACATCGTGGATAGGACTAGATAAACAAAATGGACCAAAAGACCAGCATTCCTGTGGGAGTTGGTTAGTGAAATCTAAGAGAGCAGGTTTGGTACTGTGCCATGGAGAAAACCATGCTATGTTTGGGAAAGTAGGTTATTTTACAAGATAGTAATGTAGCTGTGTATGGACAGATTTCTCTAGTATTTTTGATAGGGGAGGTAAATTGCAATTGGTTTGTAGTTTGAGAATTATGTGGGCTTTCTGCCTTCGTGGGGGTATATTATAACTGATTTTTTTTCCAGGGGGGGGGGTGGGACATAACCTTCGCTAATGGATTGGTTGCTCAGTATGGAGGTGAGGTAGACTAGTGGTTCAACTGTCAAATTAAGATGTTCACCTGAAAGATTGCCCGCTCCACTACCAGATTTGTTGTTTTGATTTTTTGAAATGCTTTTTAATTGTAGAGATAGAGACAGGTTACAAGGAGAAAGATATTGTGCTAGGTTGTATAAGTGAGGTGTTTTCTTTGATTAGCGTGAGGACTGTTTGGACAATATAGTTATGGAACTGCGAGATTATGCTGTTGGTAGAATAATTTATTTTTAACACATTAATTGAATTATCATGTGACACAGGCAAACTTGCATATTTGGGAGCAATACATATGTTCTCCCATCATTTCTTTGTGAATTGCTTTTCTAATCTCTCTTCCCAATCTTCTCTGACCTCCTCTGATTGCAATAGCTATGCAATATTTGTATATGTCCTACTAATTATACCTTTTTTAGCAGCAACTTCTGTTCTAGGATCAATTAAAAATTCAACCAGTCCAGGGCTTTCATTTATGATTCACCTATACTTTTCTCTTTGTCTATACTCAAATATCAGTCCCTGATAAGGAAGCAATCACTAGCCTGCAATCTAAATGTCTTCTTGGCCTCTTCCCATTCTGTTACCTTTCCTTCTCTAATTATTTGTTCCAAATACTTTGGTTCCTTTACCAGCTTCCTCCAGTAAACTGCAACCCACTCTTGCCTATTCTCTATACCTCTAATTGCTGCCACCCCTATCAGCAGAATCTCCTTTCTTCATCCCCATGTTGTCTTAGTTATTTGTATACTTTCTGCTACTTTATGAATATAATATTCTGTATGGCTGTTGTTATTCTCTTCAAGGATCTGCATCCAAAATCCCACTCTTTCCTTATTTCTTGAATTACACCCCTGCTTCATCATCATCTCTATCCTTTTTGAATTGTAGCTTTCTGCTTGTGTTATGTATCTTCTTCTTCTTCTTCTTTCGGCTGCTCCTGTTAGGGGTCACCACAGCAGATCAACTGTTTCCATTTCTTCCTGTCCTCTGCATCTTGCTCTGTCACACCAACCACCTTCATGTCCTCTCTCACCACATCCATAAACCTTATCTTAGGCCTTCCTCTTTTCCTGTTACTTGGCAGCTTCATCCTTAGCATCTTTTTCCCAATATACTCTGCATCCCTCCTCAGCACATGTCCAAACCAACGTAATCTTGCCTCTCTGGCTTTGTCTCCAAACCTTCCAACCTGGGCTGACCCTCAATATACTTATTCCTAATCCTGTCCATCCTCGTCACACCCAGTGTAAATCTTAACATCTTCAACTATGCCACGTCAAGCTCTGACTCCTGTCTTGTTGTCAATGTCACTGTCTCCAACCCATATAACATAGCTGGTCTCACTACCCTCCTGTAGACCTTCCCTTTCACTCTTACTGGTACTCGTCTGTCACAAATCACACCTGACACTCTTCTCCACCCACTCCATCCTGCCTGTACTCTCTTCTTCACCTCTCTTCCACACTCACCATTATTCTGAACTATTGATCCCAAGTACTTAAACTCATCCACCTTCACCACCTCTACTTTCTGCATCCTCACCATTCCTCTATCCTCCCTCTCATTCACACACATATATTCTGTCTTAGTCCTGCTGAGCTTCATTCCTCTTCTCTCTAGAGCATATCTCCATCTCTCCAGGGTCTCCTCCACCTGTTCCTTACTCTCACTACAGATCACAATGTCATCTGCAAACATCATTATGTATAAGAGTCTTAAATTTGTTGCTCTAGGATATCCCTTCAAACCAGGTAATCCTAAACCTTCTTGTTCTATTGGGAGGATCAGCTTATCCCACTTGACTCTTGCCCTGTTTCCCTTTCAGACAAAATTCTTCATCTCTTTATTAATTACTATCCACAACTTCTCCTTTGGTTGATATAAATATGCCAGACCTGTGTATAAAACTAAAGGGGCTAAAAACATTTTAGTGCTTTTATCTTGCTATCCATATCCATAGACAAGAGCTTCCAGTTTCTCAGTTTTTGTATTATTTTTTGTTTAGTCTCTTTCCACATATCCTTAGCTGTCTGAACAGAATTTTTTTAATCCATACTCTTAAATACTTCATTCTGTAATATCCCCATAAATATGGATATTGATGAACCAATTCATCTGTGGGTACAAAGTTTGCAGCTATAGCCTTTGTTTTATCTTCATTAATGTTATATCCTGAAAAAAAACTGCCTCAGAATGTTCCATAACTCTAGATATCCTTTTCTGGTTCCATCAGGTACAAAATAATATCATTTACAAGTAAAGCCAACTTTATATACTTCCATTTATGATTGCCTTATTTTCTTTGCTAATAGTTCTAAATATAACGCACAAAACAAAGGGGAAAGAGGACATCCCTGCCTGGTTCCTCTCTTCAGACACAGCTTATTAAAGAAGACCCTTTCACTTTGCTTTTTTGCCTCCAATCCCTCATATATCCTTCTAATTAATTTTATGATTGTATCAGAAAACACAAATCCTTCTGTTGCTCCACTCATAAAATCCTAGCTTACTTTGTCCAGTGCTTTCTCTGTATCAAGATCCACCACCAATAACAGTATTTTCTTACTTTCTGCTTCCCTTTGGATCATCATTGTTTTATTAATGTTGTCAACTGTTTAACTCCCCTCAACAAAACCACATTGTCTATATCTATCAGTTTTGGTATCCCCTTTGCCATTCCTTTAGCAATTATAGCCATAAACACTTTAGAATCATGGCTTTAAATTGAAATGGGCCTATATGAGGCTGGATCTGATGTGTCTTTACAATCACAACAGCTTTTTTCAGAGTGTTGCTGCCTCTCCTCCATTAAAAATACTATTAAACAAAACCTTCCAGATCTTTATCACTTTCTTCCCTCCTAGCATCCAAACTTCCACCCTAATGCCATTTATTCCTGGAGACTTTCTAACAGATTGGGTATGTATCACCAATTTTATCCCATCTCCTCCTTTCTTAACTGTTACTTGCTGACCTTCATCTACCACTAACCTTGCCATGTTTAAGTCTTCAATAAGTATTTCCATTTGTGCTTTCCCTTGATTTCCCCACTTCTCTGATTTACACAAATTTTCATAAAATTTCCAAAATATCTCTAATACTTCTACAGGACCCCTAGTTATTTTTGTAGTTATAAACTACCTAAGTTTGGTAGCAACCCTTTGTACTTTCTTTTGGCTAAGCCATTGTGCCAAACGTTTTTGTTCTCTTGAGTTATTAAATTATTATCATGAAACAGTTGCTTAACAGTAATATTTCTAAACTCATGCTTATTATCCAGGTACTCTTTATTTACTCTTTAGGACTCTGCAATTGCAACTCTTCTTGTTCTATGAGATTCCCCCTTATTCTAAAATACTTCAACTTTTGTCAGCCCCTGTGAATAATTCTTGTTACTTCTTAACCAGATCTCTTTTTCTTTTATTTCTACCCAATTTTAAACTCCACTTTCCTTTTATCCCACTAACTAGCTATAGCTTCTGAAATACTTTCTATCTTCCCTAATAACTTCCAAATAATTTCCACTACCCATTATTCAAATTCCTCTGTTTTTAATGGGGAGGTGGGGGAGTGCCAGTGTCTCATTTTTACTTCATTACTGCATTTTTATCTTAGTAATTATTGTCACATGATCTGAAATAGTTATTGGATGTGTCAAAGTTCTTAATTAAATGTACATGTTCCTGTGAAATATAACTTGTGTCTAGTATATCCCAATTATTGTGCCTTGATCAATACTATATACATTCTCCCTGAGACCTTACTACTGAATTTATGTCTTCCATAGAACATATTTATATACATTTCTTCAGAAATCTACCCTCTTTTGTTGTAGCCTCAGTTCCAGATCACCCAGATAATCCTCATTGTTGCAAATGATATTCCAGTCTCCCTTTATAAGTAATATTCCATGTTGAAAGTTGACTATTTCTCCCAATTTTATTTAAACTCCATAATAGCAGTTTTAGGTGGAATATAATTAAGTGCCACTGTAATCTTCATTCCTTGCCAGCAGCCCCTTACCAACACAGATCTGTTATCATTGTCTTTGTTTTCCTCTACTATCACTATTGAAGCTCCTCTGGCAATTAATATATGCTCTCCTCTTTTCCTTTGTCCCTGATATTCTGCTGAATAGCCATCCTAAAATTCTTCCTTTACCAAATTCACATGCTCAGTTTTTCCAAATGTGTCCTTTGTAGCATTTCTGTTTGCACTCTGCATGTCTTAATGTAATTAAATATTCTTTCCTTTTTGTCTATACCTGTGAGAGCATTCACATTCCAAGATAATATGGTAAGTCTCACCATTATGATAAGAAGTCATTATTCCCACCTATCATATATGGCAGGTTTTTAAATGTCATTTTGCGGCTTTTGTGATACATGCATCCACTAATGTTTGACACTTCAGTCCTTTATACAGTTTTTTTCATATCATCAACATTGGAACCTCTGTCACATTTTACACTTTTTGTTTTAATAAAACCCTCAAACAAATAAGCAAAAAAAATCCCCATAACCTGTTAACTTAATACAAACATACATAGCCATGTACATCTTCAAATAATGAAGTTTAACTTTCCTAGTAGGAACATTTTTCCCAAATAGACAGCTGCTAGCATATGCTTTAATTAATGTTAAATGGAGGTTATCCATTGTAAGATGCATGCTAATGTTTGTGCTTCTATTTACACTAAATAAGGTCTGTTCCTTTTTATCTTTATTCTCCTAACAGATGTGAAAATAACTTGCATGTCTTAAGAAAATCTTAACTTTTAGTCTTGAAGAAGCCAGTGTTCTGTTTTTTTGTTGTTGCCCTATTATCAGCTTGTCTCCTTGGAAACAAAAAAGAAAAAGCAAATGCAGCCCTCTGTTCAACCTGAAAGAAAAGCTGAAATCTTAATGCTAAAGGAAATGTTTTTATTATATTCTCTGTTCTCAAATGTACTTGTTTCCAGTTAAAACATGTTATTAGATTAAGACAAGGGGCGTAATCCAGACATTCACTTATGCAAAAGTAAGAGAAAACATATCAGCTCTACATATATTATGATTTGTGTACTTTTGTACCCCACCCCCATCTCAACAACGTAAGATTACAGCCTATTAACTTAAATGTGCTTTTGTAATATCTGCATTTCTTAATACTAAAAAAGAAGAAAGAAAAAGAACAAGAAGAGGAAGAAGAAAAAAGGCATTTGTTTACATGAGTAACTTTAGAAAAAAGGCATTTGTGTACATTAGTAACTTTAACAGACACAATAACAACTAAAAATACTTTACTATAAAACATGCAATTTATATTGTAAAAAGATCCATAGAAATACTTTTAAGAACAGAAATTGTTTTAGTTGCAGTTACCTTTTCCTTCCTCTTCCCTTCCCATCAATGTCCTTCCAAACATCAATGATATGAAGTGAGGCAAATGCTTTTCAGTTTCCCAAAAGTTTAACTAAGTCAACAAAAGTCTATTTTTCCATTTTTTCCTTATACATCCGTATTTCACAAATGTGATGGATGCTTTGCAGTCTCACATTCATTCACCAATTTCCATGTTACTGGTCTTCTTTCCATTCCTCTTCATCCCAACAACAAACTCCAGTTTCATTTCCAAGGTACTCCTGATTCCTCTAGTATCTCTCAAGCATTTTCCTTTGGAACATTGGAAAAGGTTTCACTGGCAAAGTCTCCCTCTCTGTGCTTTATTATCAGAAGAATGAGAAGCAGGGTATCCTTTTTGTTGAACAAACGTTGTATTTCCTCCTTAGCTTGTTCTGCATCAAAAAATGATTGATCCCCCCAGGAAAAAGAATATTCTGAAGACTGCTGGATACAGCAGCTTGAATTCCACACCTGCCTCTCAACATTCCCTGGTTGCTGGAATACATTTGTTTCTCTTCTGCCTGCTGTATAGTGAATAGTCATTTTATACAAACACAGTACTATCTCCAACTTTTAATACTTTCCCTTCTGCCAATGTTTTGTCAGGATCAACTCTTTCTACTGGTAGGTTTGTATCTTTACTAATACAGGTCTTCTCTGCTTTTTTCATGATCAGATTGGGAACATGCTCACAGTGTGCCCTTTCAATTAACAGTTCCTGCTGTTGATTACTAGCCCAGCTGCTTATTTGTGCCTTCATAAAATTAATACAGTATGTTCCTTCTAGTTTCTCTGGTACAGCAGAAATTTTCAGATTTTCCCTATGTACTCTGTCCTCTAATTCTACCATTTTATGAAACATCACTTCTTGATTACTGTCATATTTAGCCAGCATTTTCTTCATTTCTATCTCTGATTTTTGCAGTTTATCAGCTCATCTGAATATTTGTTTAAAGCTTCTTACATTTTCCCACCTTTTGTTGTTTGAGTTGATATAATCCTTTAGTGTTTCATTTATTTTAATCAGCTCTGATCACAGCTGACTTATTTTTTGTCTAGATTACTGGAAGCCATGTCTTGCACCAAAGCTAGAACTTGAACTGCTTTTTGTTGAACAGCTGAATAATGCTTCCTAGTCACTGTTTTCTCTTCACCTTTCATAACCGATTTTCTTTCACTCTGTCTTAGTTTCATTTTTGCTGGCATCCAGGCAGTGCACTTACTAGCCAGTAAGTGAATTTATTAAATCTGACATCTCAGGCTATTGATCAGTGTGGCACCATCTAGGACCATCTTTGGTAGAATCATTTATTATTGATAAAGGTGTGGTTGTTTGGCCAGGGTGGAACAATTTGTCAGAGATGACCAGAGCAGCTTTGGGTTATGCTAGAGTTTGTTTTCAAATCTGGTGGAATATTTTTTTTTTGTTTGTTTGTTTAATTTATATTTTGTATTGTTTCAAAGATTTGGGAAGTATTGACTATTGTTTTGAATCTTATTCTGGGGCCATTATTTGGGGGCTTTGTATCTACTCTGAATGCAGTATTTAATTTCTTTGGTTAACCATGGTGCTGTGTTTGATTTATCCATTTGGTTCCGTTAGGGATAGTTAATTTAGAATGCTTAGGAAAATTGTATTCAGTTTACAGACTACTTCACCCTGTGGTAATACTTGTAGAATATCCCAATTACATTTTTGAAGGTTGGAAATGAAAGCATATTCTTGGAACTTAGACAGGTTATAGACTTGCCTGTATTATGGTTATCTATGAAATTGGGTTTGCTGTCTGATTGCTAATGGTATGAGGTAGCCAGTCATTGATGGTTATATTGTCAGGGGATGCCTTTAAGAACCTGTCCAGTACTGATTTTCTTACTGTTTTTGTTGATCCTATTTGGTGTGCTGATAAGTTGTGTAAAACTGTATATGTTTATGGACTGTGTGGGGGAGTCTGAGTTCATTCATTGGCAGCCTATGTTGATGTCTCCAGCTATGATGGTTTCATTGCTTATAGTATTAGATTTCTTTAATGGTGTTAATAATTTACCTGGGGGTATGTATAAAACTCTTAAGCAAACTCTGTATTTGGAATTCAGCTTTAGCTGGGTGATCAGCACTTCAGCATTATTAAACTGAGAAATGGGATGGGGCTAGGGGCTTAAATTTAGATAGCTTTTGTGAAAGATTCTTATGTTTTCTCCATTGTATCTGGAACTCATCTGAGCTTTTTTCAGCATTTGTTGTGGAAGAAATCATCTTTGTATTATCCAAGTGGCCTATTTAAATTCACAGAGTCCTTATCTGTGTAGTCTTCCTTATTCATGGCTCACTAGTGTGAAAGAATTCAGAAGGCCAGCTGTCTAGTTCCAGAGATAATTGTAGTGAAGATGGTCAAAGTGATGGGTCAGGGGGCACTTCAGGGGATTTGAGCATCTAACATATCTATGTTAAGTAATGCAGTCTAGAGTGCTGTGAATTTTGCATGCAAAATCATAAAATATTACATAAGGCAGTGCGCAAAGCTATACTCTCTTATTGGGGTTCAGTTTGTGAGAAAGTTTATACTCAAACTTCTGTGAATTGATTATGTTGTTGGTTTAAGGAATTTTTTAACTACACGTAAGATTTTTTATCTTCATTCTAAAGAAGAAAAGGCAAATACAGGCAAACAGAACTTATAACTGAAAAGAACAAGCAAACAAAGATCAATAATATACAAAAGTTCAAAATAAATGGAATAGAGCAGTTAGTTTGGGATGTAATAGAATTAAAAGTCCTATGTGGCCTTTTATTATTTATTTATTTATTGACATTTGTTAACCGGGAAAGTCCACTGGATAAGTAACACATTTTCAGTGGAGACCCGAAGAAAAAATCTCCACAATTAAACAATAAGATATAGACAGAAGACAAACAACTTTCAAGTATCAAATTAAACAATGTTACAAGATTAAAAAATTAAGCAATATACAGACAAATATTGAACTTAACAGAGTGATCAGAACTTCTATAAACTTTGATAAACAGTTGGTAGTGTAGTACAATAATTTTGAGTTGTTACTTTTGGCATAGCAAGAAAAAAACAAAACACGGCAGCTTTATGCTCATTGTTTTAGTTTGTTAATTGGGATATTTTGTAGACACCCTAATGTTTATGGATATCAGTTGGGTATAACAACCCTGTGTTTCCAAAAGTCAAACATTCCTCTTATGCTGTGCTGATGATGCCATAAGAAGGCAGAAACATGCATGTCCACAGCTAGAGGAGTTTGGCTTTATTGGCCTGAAATTGTCCATAAATAGACTTAAAAGTAAAAGTAAAAGAAAAAGTCTTGTACATTCAGAATTGCCATTTAGCTGAAACACCTGATATCCTTAAAGGGTAATTTGCATGTAATCCATGTTGCCTCTGATGCAAGAGGTGTAAGGTATCACACAGTGGGAAGTCTAGCTTTGCTAGATTTTTCTTTTTGTGTTTTTTAACCAATTTGTTTTCCTGTGTGACCTTTTTACTCATTGTTTTAGTTTAATTGGGTATTTTGTAGACACCCTAATGTTTATGGATATCAGTTGTGCCTGTGTTTCTAAAAGTCAAACATTCCTCTTATGCTGTGCTGATGATGCCATAAAAAGGCAGAAACATGCATGTCCACAGCTAGAGGGGTTTGGCTTTATTGGCCTGAAATTGTCTATAAATAGACTTAAAAGTAAAAGTAAAACAAAACGTCTTGGACATTCAGAATTGGCATTTAGCTGAAACACCTGATATCCTTAAAGGGTAATTTGCATATAATCCATATTGCCTCTGATGCAAGAGGTATAAGGTATCACACAGTGGGAAGTCTAGCTTTGCTAGATTTTTCTTTTTGATGTATGAGATATACAAAAAAAAGGATTTTGAGTTATAAAATAAAAGGAAACAAACCCACAGAGGACAAATATATACAATATTTACAAATGAATATATAGTCTATACAAGTTAGATTCTGGAGATGCAATATAGAACTGTATATATACACATACACACACACACACATATATATATATATATATATATATATATATATATATATATATATATGGGTCTAGAAAATTTCCTCAAATGAGCAAAAGTCCGAAACCTAAATGGCCAGGCATACTTACGCGAAAGTGCTTTTCACCAAAGAAGCACTTTCACATAAGTATGCCTGTTGCCGAGGCCGTACTAAGGTGTGGATAAGAGAAAATTCCCTTTTCCCCACTGTAGTGCAGTCTCGGAGGGAGAATATTAAAGTAGGGGGGTGTGCAGGGGGGGAGCGAAGCCCCCCTGCTAAAACGTTACTGTAGTGGTTTTTTTTTTTTTTTTTTAGTAACACGCTTTAACAAAAGCACTTTTTCGAAAAAAGTGCTTTTGTTAAAGTGTGTTCGGTGGTTATGGATTTGGACGTTTGCTCATTTGAGCAAACATCCTAGATCCATATATATATATATATATATATATATATATATATATATATGTGTGTGTGTTTGTGTGTGTGATCAAGACAGAGAGAGAAGTTATTAGTTATAAATCAATTAAGTGGGATAAGCTTCTCTGATATCTTGAAATTGCCATTTTTCTAAGAGCTTGCATGGGATTCTTTTTTTCCTGAGCATTTAATAAATAAAAATACATGTTTAGTTGCACTACAGCTGACTGAAATTAGAGTAAGTGAATCTTTTTGATAAGTGAAATGGACTGACACACAGTTCAACTAAATATAACTAACGCGTAGACTGTAGTAACTTGTGGTAGATAATAACTAACTGAAGATATTTTAATTATCTGTGAGATTTCAGTATTTAGGATTCCATCTTGGCAAATCTCCCTTAAAAAGAAGAGTGACTATGTATGCTGATGACAGTAGCTCATGCCCCTCATGTAATGAAGCATACATGCTTGGATGTTGGGGGAGCATTTCTAGACCCTTTTATGATGTAAGTGTGCATATATTAAAGGTGTGTGTGTGCGTGGGGGGTGGTTAGAGCCATACAACTGGTAGTGACAAATAAAATGATCTCATTGTTGGGATGCTTGTAGGAGTGCAGATATCTTTGATGTTCCAATGTCTGCCCAGATGATATCCCCCATAGAGGATCCCATCCTGGTGAATCTGAGCATGATGGCTGGAAGGTTCAGGGGGAGAAAAAAGATAAATAAAAATATATGGGTAATACAATTCATATTTTAAATACAAATGGGTAAAGAAGAAAAAGATCAGGTTTATCTAAATATAAATTTGAATGCTCCAGAATATTGATTATGCGCCTGGTAGAAAATTAACTTCAGTGCAGTGTTTTTTTGGCTGTCTGATAAGCACTACCCTAGTATCTGTCATCCTGATGCTGAGCTGTTGTATTATTTTGTTGAATATTGGTTTTGTGTGGAGCTATTCAACACAGATCTCCACCAAAAATGAGCCTCAGCCCACTGGACATCCACACAATTAAAATATTAGCAAACAAACAAGCACACAAACAAATAAATAATAGAGCAAGCGGCATGATAATAGTTTTCTCAAAGTGGGCACATACATGTGGCAAATTCTGAGCAATTAAATTAGTAAGGAAGGTAATAGTGATTAAAGGCATATTTTCAAGCTAGACAAAATGGTTACAGTGAAAGCAAATAACTGTGCTTTATTTCTTTAGGGATTACATGAAGAAACAGAAAAAGAGATTGTGTTATCTGGTTGTCTGATAAGACTAACCTTCAAGTTATGCACAATGTTGAAGCTTTCCTACTTGAAGAAAGATCACACTTGTTGAGTAGAATCAAAAGACCATTACCAGAATGGCACTGTACACTGGAAGGGGGAGGTATTAGGAAAAACTACAAGAGGTTTGCAATTTTTCTGGAAAGAAAGAGTAAAGGGGCTGTGGTGTATATCCTTAAGAATTTCAGTGGGAATCATAAGGAATATAGTAGAGTAAATAAGGATTATTAGGGAAGAGAAAGAGACTAAACATGATCACTGAGCAGCAATGTGGGGTTTTACGTAAGCTGCCTCTGGAAATATAGAAGGAGGGACATTTCAAATGTGTCTGCGACATGTACAAGCAACTGGAGTATCTGAAGAATTTAAATCTGAATGTAACAAGACCAGAAGGTAGAATAGACAAGAATGAGTGTGTGTATGTGTGTGTGTGTGTGTGTGTGTGTGTGTGTGTGTGTGTGTGTGTGTGTGTGTGTGTGTGATGTGTGTTCATATGGTTTGGGGCAGATCTATAACAATATTCTCTTTTTAGGAATAAGTGATGACCTCTAAGCAGAATGATAAATAACTGGGTTTATTATCTTGACACCTGTAGTGTATTATTGTTATCAGTATTAAAACTCAGGAAGCTCCTAAGAAAACATCAGTCAAGTGTTCACCGGCATCTTACATCTCCCATGACTAAGCCATGAATGGCAGCCCACCATTTCTGATGTCATCCAGATTCCAGACACACGCAGAGTAGGTTGCTTTCCAGATTTCCAGTCTGCATAACTGAAAGATGCAACTTTATAAACATAGTGGATAAAACTAGCTACATCTTCAAGCCAAAAGGAAATCTGGCAGAAAAAAATGATCCTTCTAAGTTACGGTAAAATGGTATTGGCAAGCACCTTCTGAGACCTTTGAGTGATACATAGAGAGGTAGAAATATATAGTGCAGGCTGAATGTATGCCACTTCCAGCCTGTATTTTTTAAATAACATAGTGCTCACAAATGGAAAATGCCTGCCATTGTTTATATGTGTTGAGAATTTGTTTACACTGTAAATGTTGACAGTGTGGGATTACACAGCTTCCTTGTTTCTAAATGGCTAGTGATTTAATGCATATTATGAGCCAGAAGTTTGGATATGTTGTAAAAAAGATGAACGAGGAACAGATACCACAGGAAAGGAGATAAGAATGAAGGACTGAGTGGAAAACAACAAAATGCGTGTAATACTCCCAGGACTAGGTCAGGAGACTTAAGACGGGGAAGCATAGTTTGGGCAGAAAGAAGAGCAGATGCAAAAATCAAAGGAAGAGACAAATGCAAGAGCTCCCTACTTAGGGAGCAGCAAACAATAAAAGTATTTTAATGAAAGAGATGGAAAAGTTAAAATTAAAAAATAAATCAAGAAAAGTAAATGCCAGATTCTCTGGTTTGTCTAAATTTATGCTAAGGAAAAGGTGAAATATATTTTAACATAAATAATAAATACATAATTATCTGTGATGGAGAAGTTAAGATATAAAGCAGGATGAGTAAGCATTAGTTTATACTACCTACATAGTTATATCCAAGATGGCATGTATTTAGTAGACGTACTGAACAAGATAAAGAAAATGACAAATGTATAATACAAAAGCGATGTAGAGTGGTTCTTCTGTATTATGTTGGTTATAAGTATGTTAAAGAAATAGGGGCATTCTGAAGGATTACGGGATTATATCCAGCCTAACTGGGGATGTTTTTGAGACTCAAGCCAGGCAAATTGACTCCCAGGAGATCATTCATAATTTTGACGTAAATTAAATGAAGAAGCAGATGCCCAAGAACAGGGCATTGAGTTACATAACCACCTAAAACATTCCAGTGAAGGTGGATGGATATTAAAGAATATGACTGGATAAGAGTAACTTGTGTTTTATGTTGGGAGTTTGTAAAAAAGTGAAAAGTCATCAAATGGAAGAATTACTCTGTGCAATGATTAAGAAGGACAATGAAGATTCTGAAATTTTGGAAGCAGAGGACAAAAAAAAAATGAGATGCCAGTCATCATGTAAGTAAGCTGGTTATAAAGAGGGGGCAGCAAGTGAAGCAGAGTCCTGGAGAGATCAGTAATGGAACAGGGTCCAGAGAAAGCTAGTCAGCAAAACTGAAGAAAACAAACAAAGCTGTAGGTGATGAAACAACAGTGACTAGAGAAGGAAATGGACAGCAATGGCAGGTACAGTGAAAGTACTCACAGACAATCCAGAATGGGGAACGAAATGTGCGGAAGAGCAGAGGGAAAGTAGCAAAAAAAGATAGTAGATGAATGCATTTTACAGGAACAAAATGGGACATCAAAACAGTAGAAAATTGTGCAGTGTGGAGTCTGAATATGTGTGTGCGTGTGTGTGTGTGTGTGTGTGTGTACGTGCGTGCATGCGTGTGTGTGTGTGTGTGTGTGTGTGTGTGTGTGTGTGTGTGCGTGCATGCGTATGTGTGTGTGTGTGTGTGTGTGTGTGTGTGTGTGTGTGTGTGTGTGTGTGTGTGTGTGTGTGTGTGTGTGCGCGCGCGTGTGTGTCTGTGGGGTATGGTTACAGGAAATTAATCAGTAACAGTGAAAATGGACAAGTGGACTTATAAGTACAAGCACCAAAGAAACATTTTATTAGCACAGAGGTTAACTGTATAAATAATAATAAAGCGTAGATGAAAATGAAGATGTGTCCATTGAAGTGAAATGATTTGGACTCATAGCTTTGGGAATGCAATAGCAAAGTGCTTTACATATTTTGAATATGAAAATACAAAAAGAAATTCCAAAATATGAAATCTGGGTGGATGAGAAAATAAAAAATACAACAATGGAAAAAGAAATGAGAAGCCTATGACAGAGACATATTGCTAGGAAAGCTGGGATTCTTGTGGAAGAAATCAAGACCTGTTTGGAGAAGATGAA
Source organism: Protopterus annectens (assembly GCF_019279795.1). Taxonomy (NCBI): domain Eukaryota; kingdom Metazoa; phylum Chordata; order Ceratodontiformes; family Protopteridae; genus Protopterus; species Protopterus annectens. Next base: position 719,949,187 of record NC_056748.1, read on the forward strand.
GACAAATGTGCTTTGGAGAGACTGAATATGCCATGAAGAGGACTTACGCATGGTCAGTTTTAGGAGGTATTTATGAAACGAGAAGCTGGGCAGCTGAAGTAATTGCGGTGAACTTTTTTAAACTGTAAGATTTTTGTTTTGGCTAGAACCTGCATATTGCATATTTATGTTTTCCTGCAAAACAATTTGCTATATTTCTAAGACTGATGGTCTCTGCTGTCTTTAATACTGTACTATACCGATTATATTTGTATAATTTCTATTCATTTTGTCAAATCACATCTTATCAGTAATTAGCTCTGCTGTCAGAGTTAGTCGAATGTATTTGTGGTTGATTGCCTGACTTAACTAAAGGAGCAATATTAAATGTTGTTTATAGTGAGGAAATATGCATGCAGTAGTGGTAGGGGTGGGTGACAGATGCATGCAGTAGTGGTAGGGGTGGGTGACAGATGCATGCAGTAGTGGTAGGGTGGGTGACAGAGTGTTTGTGGGTTAGAGTAAGGGCTTGGGAGGGAACAGATTTTGTGTTATGTATTTCACTGGTGCATATGAACTGAGTCTGCATGTTTTACTTAGTGATACTGTTAGGAAAAGGATTTTTAATAATGTGGATTGTAGGGGTGTGGTTAGGGGCAAGAGTATGGTTAGGGTTAACACATATAGGCATGATGGTGTAGGGGAGAAGACGAGCCTAGGCCAAGATGCTGTAAATGACTCTGTCAGATACATCACTATTTGGTGCAGAAGTAGCAATGTAGATTTATTCAGGATGTGGAACAATCAATGTTTTGTTCATGCAAAGATACTGGAGGGGTCATTGGCAATAACCAGTATAGTCTATATGTGTCTCAGGAGCCAGTGAAGGCATGTGTCTGTGTATCTAGAATGCCTTGTAGGAGGTATTACAAAAGGACATAGTCCATTGGGGATGGGGGGGATAGCATTGTTGTTTGCAGATGATGTTATCCTCTTGACTTTGTTTGACTTTGATCTTGAGCGTGCATGGGAACAGTTAACTGCTGAGTATGAAGCAAACAGGATGAAATAACTTCAGCCAAATCAGAGATTATACAGAAGAGTAGATTAACCTCTGTGGGTTAGAAAAGTGCAGCCACATTAGACAGTGCAGTTTAAGTGTGCTGGAGTCTCATTCACAAGTGAAATCATAGAGGAATCAGGACCTTGATCAGCACATTCATATAACAGTGGCAGTGTATCGGGCATCATGCTAGACTATGGTGGTGAAGTGAGAGCTGAGTAAGTGGACACATTTCTGTATTTACTGGTCAGTCTGTGGCCCCATCCATACCAATGGGCTTGAGCTTTGAGTAGTGTCTGAAGGAATAAGATCATGGATACAAGCTGCAGAAATTAGGCCCCTTTACAAGGTTGCTGCCTGACTTTCCATGATAGTATGAGAAGCCTGGCAGTCCTGGGTGATCTTGGAGTACAGCCACTACTACATGAGGCAGAAGATGTAGAACATGCTGGAAATATTACCCCACTCAACTTGTCCAGGAATATCCAATATTTTTGCAAGAAAAACTGTCTACTGTTACTGAGGATGATGAAGTCTATCTTGTTACTATCACAATCTACACTATTATAAATGATTTACAAAAGTGCATAGAGGGATACATGTATATATGGATGTATAGATGGATTGATAAAGGATATCATTTGTGTTTGAGGGGTGTTTTTTCTCATTTTTCTTTCTAAGACTTGTGATTGAAGTGTTGTTAAAACTGCTGTCAATGATTATTACAACTTATGTTACTGAACTGTCTCCATGCTTCCTCAGATGACTTAATGAGCAGCAGGACAATGTTAACAACTGAGATTAATTTGTTCTGGGATCTAAATTAATTTTATTCTAGCTGCCACTCAGTTTTAGAATTATATTATTGAGACTCATCAAAAGGGTAGACATTTTATTAAAAATAATCTGGCTGTGGTATTCACCTCATTAACCATTTTGATGATAGCATAGGCCAGGCTGCACATGGTGAAAATTCACTGACAGTTAGGAATTTTAGGGGTTCAAACTCAAGATTCATTTACTGACATCTGTTACATTAGTTCATTTACTGGTCAAAGTATTAAACTGATGGGAGTTAACAAATTCAATTATGTCCACATAAACGTTTAAACAATTTCTAATAACATACATGTCAACTCTGCCTTGGGTAGCCCATTTTCTATATATATCAACTTACATCTCTTGACACTTCTCCCATCTAAAGTGCAAATCATCATGAAGGAAATGTCAGGAATACATTTAATGATAAATTTATTTTAGCTAGTATAGAAGGCACCAGGGACGGTACCATATTGATAATGTATAAAAAAGGAACAAACTCATTAAATGGAGCATTATCTTGATTTATGCATTCCCTTAAAATGTTCCCAAACAGACGAAAAGCAAGCAAAATTAGAAAGCACACAAACATTCACAACATTTTGACTTTGCAACAGGCTGAAGTCTTCCATCATAGAATGCAATCTCTCAGACTCATGACTTGGAGGTGTTATAGTTAATACTCAGTTATAAGTTGCTTTCTGAGGATGTTTTGTCCATGAGACCCTGAGTCACAAAATCTTATTTTAGAAACTTTTGGTGTTCCACAGAAAGACTTTAACCCTCTTTCTTTCCTTAAGCCTCACATTTTACATGTTCATATTCTCCAGAATGACTCAATTTGCCTGCAGTTTCTGCAATTTGCCAGTTTACCTCCCTATATCTTTTCATATTTTAATGAATTTTCTGAGAGTTGTTTTCATCTAGTCTGCTAAGGAAAATAGTTCCCTCTGCATGGACTTGGACTTCATAATTATATATCTTTACTTCCATTGAGCCTGTAGTTTTTTGTTTTTTTTTTTAGATTTGAAATTTCTTTCTAGGAAAAGCTTGTTTTGTTAAATGTGAATTCACAAAGATGGATTTCTGAATTTATTATGTCACGAGAACTCAAAAAATGCTGACTTTGAGTAAGAACAATTTTTTTGTCATATCAAAAGCTGCAGTGTTCTTTTCAAAGCAAAATAATAATGATGAAATAATTCAACATATATCAAGCCTGCATGAAAAGCTTAGGCATTATACTCAGAAGATGAAAGATAAGTCAATTTGATTACTTGGTTGATTCATTCATGTAAGAGAAATAAGGAAAGCTAATTAATAGGCTAATACTTTCTAAACTGTTAAGAAACTGCGTAATTCTTTTTGTCACAACAGATATAACAAAATTAAAGAGTAGTCAAGTTTCAGTATACTAAGGCAGTAGTCATTTTTATTTTATTGTTATTTTTTTTTTAGAAATTACCACCTCAGAATATTTGTAAATCCTCCCCTTGAGCTTCTGTCTGCACTCTTTGTCAAGCATTACAAGATCTCCTGTCTTGTGTGAAAGTAGGTTTTGTCTGACCTGTAATGCACAGCGTGTTATATTAGCGGCATGCTCTCTCCCTCAGTTTAAATCTTCTTGCTATCCAACCTATTTGTGACAGTAGGTGGCATCTTGTGTGAAGAGAGCGCTATTAATTCTTGAGGCAACTGCTATAAGAGTAGATGCCTAAATTATCTAGATGGTTGTCAGCATATGATCAATCACTCATGCTCTCCATATATGTATAGAGAAACTGTTTATTCCTCCATCATATACTTTTAGTGTAAATAATGGCTTTGACGTGGTTTTTTGCTTGTTCCTACTCAGCAAAAGCTCCTTGTGGTCCTGCAGAGTGGTGCTAGCAGCAGAGAGGCGAAAAAGAGCGACTGCTATACTGATTTAAGTATAATTTATTGCTACTACCTTTGCGAACATCCTTTCTTGCCGAAAAGTGAATTATATCTGCTGTTTTACCTGTTTAAGCTTGTTTTACTGTTTTTTTTTCAAATTGCACTTTAAAGTATGTCTTTTGTTGCATTTTATCTGTTGAGGCTGCTCACTCAATTGTGCTAGCCTGTGTTAAACTATTACTGTGAATTTTCTGCTGTTTGCTTCTTAAAAAAAAAAATCCTTGTTTCCCACCTTTCCCTACCTAGAATAGTCCCTAATACATGCTTTGCTGTATTCTGGACTTTAGTATATTTCCTGTGTTGCCCATTTCCTTACTTGGATAGAAGGAAGCTTCTTTGTTCACCAGTGGTAGTGGGGAGCTTTGAGCAGCCTATCTGTCCCTGGAGGAGTGATCTCAGCACAGAATCTGGTAGTTTATTGGCCGTTTTGGGCTCATTTCTAGCTCTTTCTAGTCCCCTGTATAAAAACCTGCTTTAGCACGGCTTTGCGCGATTGTGCGCATAGCGCAGCATCGGGCAGTGCTGCTAAATCAGGTTCAAACCATTCCCGGCTCCATAAAGTCTACTCTTCACTTTTTCCATTAGAACTACTCTATCTCTCAAACTAAACACCCTATTCGCAATCTAAGGCCCTGCACTTGCTCATATAAGCAATTTTACAAGTTAGCACTAGTAAACTAAAAGCACTACATCCCCCTATACTCCCTTCTAGCACCTTGTACCCTATTGGTCCTTCTGATTCAGTGATAAAGGAGCTCCCTATACTATTCTAGCATGTCCAAAGGTCAGTTAATGGCTTCCTCTCCAGTCCAGCTGGTGAACCTGGGAAACTTGAGGCAATGTTACAACTGCCTCATGTACACAGACAACCCTCTCCTCCTTCCAACAAGTTCAAATATATGTGAGAGATGCAACCATATAGCCAAACTGGAGGCTGAGCTCTCTCAACTCAGAACTGGTGCAACCAGACAGGAGGAGAAGGTAACCTCACAGACCACAAATCCAGTCTCACATAGTCCTACCACAACAGCAAACCAAACACATAAACACACAAAAACATACTCAGAGACTCTAAATAAAAATCTGCCTAAGCAGCAGAGACCTTCAAAGCTGACATCCAAGCAAACGCTACCCCAAAACAAGACACATGCAACACATAGCTCACAAAGTCAGTGTGCCAAACAGTCACAGCCTTTAAGGCTAAATAACACACCTGATACACTTGTAATAGGTGACTCTATAGTCAGACACACTGACGTCCCGCTTACTAGGCTGAACAAAGAGAAGATCACAGTGAGCTGCCTGTCAGGCGCTAGGATCCGCCACATAACACAAGCACTCGGGTCACTCCAAAGCAATTACAAATATGACTCAGTCATTGTCCATGCTGGTGTGAATGATATGAGACGTACCTCCCTGGACTACATGAAAAGAGACACAGAGGAGCTCTCTGATCTGGTAGCCCAGGCCAGTATGACCCTGACCTTGAGCAGCATCTTACCCTCACCCAGAATGATGCCACAGTACAAAGACAAAATTTTGGTGTCATTCAAAGGGGATTCAGTGTCTGTCAGCCTGGGAAGACATGCTCGACAAGCCACGTTGCTTCGCTAGGGATGGCTTGCACCTGTCACCCCTGGGCTTTCGGATATTGGCAAAGGCTCTTGCCAGCCCCATAGTGCCTTTTTTAGGCAAGGCTCAAAAGACAAACCCACCTCCATAGTCAACACAATGAATAAGAAACTAAGGATAATGCTGCTCAACGCCAGAAGTCTAAACCTCAAGATGCACTCACTCGAAGCTCTCCTCAGTATGGAGAGCATCGATATCTTTGCAGTGACAGAAACCTGGTTCAAGGCTCCAGATAGCATCCCAGCACTACCAGATTATACCTCATATTATTATTTTCGGCACCAAAACTCACACCGAACCATAAAAGGAGGGGGAGTATCCATATTCATCAAAGATACCCATACCTCCAGGTTAGTGGCATTGCACGAGGAATCAGAGACCATCCATGAACTTCACACTTCTCAAAACTGAGGTGGAATCCTTCAAGGCCCCCGGACCAGTGGAAACTATGGCCCAAACTGCAGAATCCTTTGTAAATGCATTCTATGGACACCTCCAGGAATGCATGGATCATGCCATCCCAAACAAAACCAAGACCCAATCGTCCAAAGGCAGGCGTCCAGTCTGGTGGACCCCAGCCATAAATAAGCTGTACAATAGAAGGAGGAAGCTACTACATGATAGAGTAAAATCCCTAAAAGGGAAGGCATCTCTGATCAGTACTAGCAAAAAACTACGATCCCTCATAAAATCCACCAAGGCCAGCTTCGAGAAAAAAATTGCACAGGACTCTAAAGAAAATCACAAGGCTTTCTTTAGTTATGTTAAGAACCTGGGTGGCAACTCCCAGATATGCTCAGAGTTGATCCAAAATGACAAAAAATACACTGAATCCACAGACATTGCCAACATCCTGGCAGACAGATTCAGTGCAACCCCCCCCCCCAAAAGAGCAAATAACTATCCCAGCAGAGTGCAGCCTCCCTAACATCTCAGATGCTCAGGTGAAAGCCGCCCTCTCTAAAGCAAAAAACACAGCATCAATGGGACCTGACGGTGTCCCGGGTTGCGTCTTACATGAACTCCAAGAAGAGCTAAACCCTCACGTAAAGTGGCTGTTCAATCTCAGCCTTACCACAGGATATGTACCCAAAGAATGGCGTACAGTGACAGTGGTCCCACCCCACAAAGGTGGTGCCTCTACGGATCCTGGAAACTATCGCCCCATAAGCCTGACTAGCCTGGTCTGCAAAGCTATGGAAAGGATCATCACGGAACTCATAAACAAAGGCATTGGGGACCTACAGACACTGTATCCTCCCCAATTCGGCTTTGTTAAGGGCAGATCCTGCCTCTTGAACCTAGTCGACTTCTTTGAAACAGTCACCAAGGCCATTGATGAAGGGAAGGTAGTCCACACAGCCTACCTGGACCTCGCAAAAGCCTTCGACACAATACCCCACTCGGGCATCATAGATAAGCTCTCCAGCTTAAATATAAAGCCCTATGTCATAAGATGGGTTGCAAACTGGCTCAAGGACAGAACCCACATGGTCAGAATTGCTGGAGCCATGTCAGACTCAAAACCAGTTACAAGTGGCATCCCACAAGTCTCAGTCCTGGGACCTCTCTTGTTCGGTATATATTTCTCTGAGGTACAGGCCAACATGGGTGGACTATGGCTGACCAAGTTTGCAGATGACTGCAACCTGGGCGCCATAATCGACTCTCCAGCTGACACAAGCATCCTCCAAAAGGGTCTCACAGAGACAGATAACTGGTGCCAGAGCCATGGCCTAAAGCTAAACGCCAAAAAATGTCTAGTCATACCCTTTGGCAAAAACAAAGTACCCACAAATTACCACACAGGTGGTACTCCATTAAGTACGGAAGAAGTAATTAGGGACCTGGGGACCCAAGTTGATAGTAATCTCTCCTTTGACAACCACATTGCCAAAGTGGTTAGAAAAACCTTCTATATAGCCCAGCTTATCATGAAAGGATTCACATCTAGATCAAAGGAGGTCATAGTGCCCCTTTATTCATCCCTCATAAGGCCCATAATAGAATACAATGCCCCATTTGGGATGTACCTTACCAGACACCTGCAGCAACTAGAAAGACCCCAAAAGTACCTCACAAAGAGGATCAAGGGACTCAAACAGATGCCATATGCTGCTCGGTTAAAGAAACTCCAGCTCTACTCAGTAGCATACTGCCTACTTAGAGGCGATCTATGCCTGACGTATAAAGCCATGTCAAACCAGGACTTAATTGACATGCTCCACCTCAGAAAATCCAAATCCCTTAGAGCTAAGTGCTCGAAGGACTTGAACCTCAGCACAGAAATAAATAGGACATGCTGGAAGGACAGATTCATAACCCAGAGGCTCCTTTCGCTCTGGAATAGAATCCCAGTCCATGTTAGGCAGAGCCTTTCACTGTCTCTCTTCAAGAGGAATCTTGACAAGTGAATGGGAGATCGTAGGTTTACAGCGGGGATTACTTCTGTGTCACTACTAGACAGAAGCACAGTAAAGTAACCTAAAAAAGGGCACAGTAAACTCATTTCAATGGGTGGCAATAGACAAACACACTCTGGCTAGGCTTGTAAATGCCCTAGGGCAGATAGCCTAGTATGAACATATGAACCTATAAGCTTGTTGGCATTTCAGTTCCCTTGTACTTCTTGTGTACTGATACACACTTTGTTGCTACCTTTTCATTTATACTTGAAGTTTATTACTGAGACTGGATACAAGCATATTTATGTGTTTAATCTAACTGGCTTATTCTTTATTTATCTTTATATCATATAGATTATAAGTTTTGTTATGTGAGAGGAAATTGTAGCTCACAGGGAAGTGCACTTCACTCTCATCTGGAGGTAAAACTTGATGTATCAAACCAATGAGTTTGTCAGAGTGAAAGACAGACTGGTACAATTACCATACTCATCTGAAGTAGCAAACACAATCTTTTCTTGTTGCTAGTGGTAAAATATATCCCAGTCATTGTTTCACATTTATACAAATCCAACTTAAAATAAACTCATTAAATAAATATTATGCACTACATTTCTTTTTAATAGTAAATGAATCCTGTCCTGAGTTTTATAGACATCTACATTTTCATTTCCTTATGTTAGTTTGCTCAACGTACCACAAACTGCACTTGTTTCGTGTATTTTGAATGAATCACCACATGCATGAGTATAGGCATCCAAGACTGGATCTTTGAACTGTATCCACTAACTTCCCTTTAAACAACATGGAATTCATATTATACACTGGGAATATTTTAAAAAAGGTAATCTGTACTTTTTTTTTAAATTATGTCATTGTATAACAGTAGTAAACCATGCTAGGATTCTGGGTAATTCATATAGCTGCAGTCTGCCATGATTTATTGTTACCGCACTGTGCTTAATAATTTTGTAGAGGTTATTTTCTTTATTCTAGACAGCAATATCTAATTGAATAGGAACATGTCTGTTTGGATTTGATCTTTTTAGTACCTTCCAATCTTGGTATTTTTATAAATAATTGTATATGACTTAGGATTCTGCCATTAAATACACAGGATTAAGGCTTTGAGCTGTTAACAAGCTGCTTCCTGTGGTCAAGGATTTCATTCCCTTAGCCTCCCTTTGCCTAACTGTGTGACTCTGAGGAAGTCAGTACATTTTATATGCTCCTGGGTTAAGTCTGAAAAAGGATGATGTGGATGAAGGCTTTATCCTGGTTAACAAATACAAATAAATAGATAAATACTTTGTTCCTCTCCTTCAACTGCCTTAGTGAAACATATTGCCGGGCTGATGTACCCTATTTTTTTTCAAACTCTTGAAATCCTCTTTCTTTTTGGCATTTACTGTTGCAGTAAGTCCAGTTGAACTGTGCTTCAATGTTTCTTTCAAATATATTTTTTAAAACCAAAGAAGTTTATCCTATGCAGTTAATATTGTCTGCTAGACTCAGTGGACAGAATGTATATGCCATATAGGACTGAGGAGGTAAATTGTTGAGTTAATAAAATAATTCAGGCTATTTTCCACTCTCCTAATTATGTTTCAGAGTTAGTTCTTGCATTTTTTTTCTGTTTTCACACTTTTTAATTTACCTACTTCTTGACCAGGTATGTCCACTGGACACAATTGCCACTTTTCAGAGGTAACCCAGAAGCACAGGTTAAGCAACTTGCTGTCACACAGTAGGCAAACAAAGGTAGAAGGAATCAAACCCTTTACCTTGGGCACTTGAAACAGTATCAACAGCTCAGAGCTTTAATAATCTGCATTCATTTCTAATGGGACCACATCTGATTCCACTTTTCTTTAAAGTAGTAAGAAAGCTATATATGTATTTAGCAGGCCCTCTGGGACTCCAGTGCAAATGAGTCATGCCCTGGCGGACTTTCCTGGTAAACAAAAACAATAAATATCCCAGAGCAAACCATAGATAAATAACTAATGTAGGACATGCATACCTTATTTGAGAAAAATAATTAAGGGCACTAACAGCAAGAAACATATATGATATAGTAACAACTACTAACACAATAAAGTCCTACAATATAAAGTACTGTATACCACTAAGAAAATAATCTGTATCATTAAATCTGAATTGCAAAACTTCTTAATTACCAAAGAATGTGAAGAGCTGCTTTTAAAGAAATTCCATAATCAGCACACTCATTGTGCTTGAACAATATTTCACCATATTTAAGCACCAAATGTATCAGTATGCTGAACCCCGTGTTGTAATTAGCTTCATTAAGTGCCATCAATTTGCAAAGACTACTTGCAGACATTTGTGAGTACATGCATGTTTCTCTTGAAAATATAACATTATTGAGACAGCATATGACTGCTGACTCTGCAAAACTGGGTAGCTTATGATCATTTGCCAATAAGTGTGCAATGCTTCTGAAATAGCTTTGGATGATACTGGAAAATAAAGCTTATTGTGTATTAATTTAAAAAAAGTTTTTTTTTTTTTTTTTTTTTTTTTAGGGCGTTCTTCTTTAAGAAGAAAGAAAGAAAGAAGTGTAGTCGCGGGCGTGCTGACATCATCGCACGCAGTGCAGCACATATTTTCAAGTTTGCGAGCGGGAACCAAAACGGACGGCTTAGAGGACTACTTGTGAGCGAGCGGTTCGGTTTAGAGGACTACTTGCGAGCGGCAACTGAAACAGAAGGACGGATGGAAGATGGGATTTCAGAGTGAGTAATGTGTGGAAGATGGGATTTCAGAGTGAGAGGTGTGTGTGTGGGATTTCAGAGTGAGAGGTGTGTGTGTGGGATTTCAGAGTGAGAGGTATGTGTGTGGGATTTCAGAGTGAGAGGTGTGTGTGTGGGATTTCAGAGTGAGAGGTGTGTGTGTGTGTGTGTGTGTGTGTGTGTGTGTGTGTGTGTGTGTGTGTGTGTGTGTGAGTGTGTGATTTCTTTTTTTCTTTTTTTACTTTTTTGCAGCCGTCCGGTGTTGTAAGCATTTTCTTTTTGTTGGTAAGACACAGCTGTTGTCATACATATTTTGATTTGTTATTCATGCCTGATCAGATAAACAAAATCTTATGAACCAGCTTAGAAATACATGGCATTTAGGAAGGAGCTCTGGGAATCAAACCCAGCCCAAATGGGCATTGTGTCTCTGAAGATTGCTGCCTTAATTCACTGTATGTTATATCATGACAATAAAAGTTTGGAAAAGACCCAGGATGTCTGATGATAGATGGAAAAAGAAGAAGAATGTAAAGCATCTTAATGAGTACTGGCTTCCTAGGGAAGAAGTTAGCCCATCACAAAGTTACTGCTGTCTGTGGATGCACACACATGGTAGAATATAGCTCATGATGTTCACAGGTGACCATGTTACTCAGTGTTTGGTTACCTTGAGTCATATCATCTTTACGCTAGACCAGTGGCGGCCGGTGACTTCAAATTAAAGGGGGGCTGCAGGAGTCAGCTGAATGGGTGGGGCCAATGGGAAGGGGTGCGACCAACTAGAAAGGGGTGGTGCTATGCTCAAAACCACAACAAATCGAACTTTAATTAAATACGCTGCCCTGGGTGCCAAACCATCATTATGAGAGTCCAATCAAGACAAAATGAAGTGTAGAAGAAAAAAATATTTCAATGCATTGTCTACATGACAACTTACTTACTATCTAGATGGAAACACAAAGGTTGTGAGGCATGAAAAAAATAAATTGCTTTTTAAATACATTACTGGAATGCCAGTCAAAATCAAGTATAAAAAAAACAAGCAGCACTCAGCTCAAACCACTTCTCCTTGCACTGCAGTTCTAATTATAATTTATATTCAGCTTTATAAAATTATCAAGTAACATGCTGAAAGTAGCAATGTCTGTGTTACCCCTACTTGTAAAAATGTTTCTTATCCAAAAAAAGACCTACTGCCTAACAACAACTATCTACTTGTTTCATGAAAAACACATGATCAAAGTAAAAAATGAACAGAGAACAAGAAACAAGCTCAAGATAAATTGCTTAAAGGATTACTGCACAAGTTATGGACCACACATGATAGATTGGCATTCTGTTTAGTTTACGGGTAAAGACTGAAAAGATAACTGCAAGACTCCAACAAATGTAATGAGCTTCTGAAAATACTGTAATCCTGTCCTTTATTACAAATATTGTCATATGCATTTCAATACCTAAGGCTTATACGTTATCTAGTTATGTAAATATTCTCTGCATGGCAGCAATGAAAAGGCTTTCAATGTTGGTAATTCTTTAACAGTATGCTTATTAAAGCTTACTTGCATCTTACAATATCCGACAAGCTTACCTGATGGTCATTAAAGCATTGCTACTTTAATACAGAGCAACAGGGCACTGCAACAGCATGCATCTTCTGGATAATAAGAAGCATAAATCAACAGTATAAAAATATGACAGAAAACCAGAACATTCTGCAAAATCAAGGATAGATGAAAAGCCACGGTCGTACTTGTGGTCTACCTTGGATGGGGGAATACTCTGCACACTTACACTGCATAGCTGCTCCTTGCCTTGCTTGGATACATCCAGAGCCACTACAATGGGGAGTGGAGTGCAACAAGTAGGTCACAGTTTGAAATGTCTCTGGCTGACGGTGATGGCTCTGACACTCATACCTCTCAACCTCAGAGCAAAAAATCTGGACAAAGCCATACATAGAAGTGGGACACAGGCCCAAAAATAAAGACAATTTTTTAATATTGCTCTTATAAACTTAGAACGATAATAGAATAGTAGTAGGTCTTGCATTAGTATGAATTTCTGAAGGGTGTGAAATCTGAAACTCAAATGTCTGCCATTATTTAGTGACTTCATTCCTAAATGATTTGGCAGAAAACCACAAATTTTATGAGGAACAAACCAAAAATAAGAAGCAAAAATCTATTCATTTTGCAAAATTCTGGATAGTTGAGAGGTATAGTTCAGCCGGGGCTGTCTGAGTTTGCTGCCCCCCTCACAAAATCATGGTCGAATGGAGCGTCCCCCCTGTAGCCATTCCAATGTCCCATTCCTTGGTTATTTCGCCCCATTTACCATAAACACTGTAATGTGCATACTGCTTTTCTTCTGCAATGATTTGGATTTCATTTGAAAGTTTTATTTTATATTTTACAGCATAAACCCTAATAGATATCTGCTAAACAAAGCAATGCAGTCTCACAATGAAAATAGACTTCGCATTAAAACTTCTCTGCCCTTGAAACTCACATTCATTGAAACAGCATTGAAACCCACATTCAAAGAAAATACATTTTGCCAGTGGCAGATAAAGATTAATTTGGGGCTGTTTTCAAACTATAGGCCCCTTGAACACGAAACATACACATGCTCTTTGATACACCTTCCTGACTGTATTAAATTATATTCCTTGTACTATACAGTACAGTACAGTTGTCAAGCGGGCATTTTAAATGTATTGTTTTGAACATTTTTCCAGAAAACAATGAAACAAAATGCATGCACCAATAATGAAAAAACTGCCCAATTCAGAACATTTCCTTCATAAAAGCCTACTCAAACTTCTACAGTCCACCAGTATCAGTAAATATGCATGATCTCTGAAGAAGTAAAAGTTATCTAAATAATTCCACATTAAAGAAATCTGTTAACTAATGAAGAGGTTACTGCTATCAAACAACTTTATATGTCATTGTTTCATCTACAAATAAAGTGCCTGTTGCCCATGAGAAATAAATTGCCTATGTTGCATTAAAAAAATTATAATGCTAGTAATATCACAATAGGGAATGGATGGCAAACTGATAACAGGTTCATAGTTACTAGGTATCTTTGCCAAAGAGGACTGCAGCATCGATCCCCTTTATAACAGAGTACAGTATCAGCAATGGGTCTACCTACTGTGGCAGTAGAACCCACAGCCTTCTGCATCAAAAGCAAGTACATTACCTGTTGTGCTATTTACATTGTAAGCAGACTCAGCATAAGCAGCACTAAACATTTGTCCCCCTGCAGCTGTCAGCTCCTTGTAAAATCTACTCAACACTCAGCTGTATCTCTGAACTTTGCAGAACAAGAAATCTGGAAAAAGCCAAAATTTATTTTGGGGGGGGGGGGCAAAAGCCCAAAACCAGGGACACATTTTAAACATTGCTTGTATAATGTTGGAAAGTTGCTAGAATAAAATGCTGTGTTGCCACCATACATTTTAATGCCAAGTATTGAACCCAGGACCCTGTGGAAAACAGCCAGAGCAACATACCACTATGCCAAATCATCTATTTTTATGAAAGAAAGGAAGACTGAAACTTAAATAGCTACCATTTAGTGAATTCAGTTCTCACCATAGCTGTCACCATCTTAGCACAAAACACCTGAACAAAGCCAATAATGGGCAATACAGCCACCAAACATATTCAGTGAGTTCAGTTATCACCATAGCTCTCAACCTTGGCACAAAAAACCTGAACAAAGCCAATAGTGGGGGAATACAGTCCAAAAAATAGGGACAAATACCCACTGCGGACACCAGAGCAAACCCACACAAACACAGGAAGACATGCAGACTTCACACAGAAGGCACCCCAGCCAATAATCAAACCAGACAACCCATAGCTGTTAGGCAACACTGCTACCACTGCACTAGTGGCTGTGTTAAGTAAAGTAACAAAAATACAGAAACCACAGATTTTATGAGGAACAGAACAAATATGAGGCAAAAATCTGCAAATGTTTTACAAATGGTGGTGGGTAGGGAAACACTCACACACACACACACACACACACACACACACACACACACACACACACACACACACACACTCCTTCATAAATACCCTACCTGTTTCTGTACTCAGCTACGTCCGTCCTCCATAGCTATCTGATCGGTCCTCCATAATGGCCCAGCTCCGCTCCAACCTGTTTCTGTACTCAGCTACATCCGTCCTCAGTAACGATCCAATCGGTCCTCCATAATGGCCCAGCTCCGCTCCTCTGTAGTGTACTATGTCCGTCCTCCACAGCGATCCTGCAGCCTGATCGGTCCTCCATAACCCGCACAGTCTCCCACAAGATGTGAGGAGGCTGGAGCCTCCTGCTGTTGGGCCAGCCTGCGGGCGATGCAGTCTGATGACCTTGTGGTTTGTGCAGTCATCACAGCACAGACCTCTGGGCTGGAAGGGCAGAGTTTCTTGCCTTCCCTATCCGGACTGCCTAACAGAGCAGTCTGGAGCTCGAAATGCCTGAGCATGCATGCTTGGAGTTCTGGTTTGCCTAACACAGCAATCAGCAACTAAGCACACATGCGTGGAGTCCGAGAATTTTTTATTTTAATATGTTCAGGGAATGGGGAATTTATTTAATTGATTTTTACAGGTGGGGGACCCATTTTACAGGTGGAGGGGCAGCAGTACCGCAGTCCTGTAGCACAAGCCGCCCTTGCTCTAGACCCAAAGCCATAAGTGGGGGAAGGGTGAGCATGTGAAAACCCCTCAACTCACTGTATCATGAAATGACATTGTGTGTGTGTGTGTGTGTGTGTGTGTGTGTGTGTGTGTGTGTGTGTGTGTGTACGTATTATGATGGTCTGCACAGGCAAATAAACTTTGAAACATATTTTAGGATAAAAATACCTATTACAGTAGAACTGATGTTTTGTATCACACAAGAAAGTTATAAGTCAGAGCTGTACTTGTTTAGCTGTTCTTTTAGAAGTTTACATAGCAGACTGCACCACATAACCAAAAGAGCTATTTCTGAACTGCAGCTGGCTGACTAACACATTGTTACTTCGACTTGTAAGAAATAATGATGCAAGAAAAAAATATAGAAAAGTTAACTGCAGGGGCACTGATTCATCATTTTTCTAATGTCACATGGCTTTGTTACTCACTTAACCTTTTGTCAGAAACATAAATTCTGAAACGAGTTGCAGAGAAAGAAGATAGAAAAGAGACGTATCTGAGAGACCATTTTGTTTGAGATCATAAGAATACCCATTATTCATGGTCTGATTTTCCAGATTTTAACTGCTGAATGAACCTTGGATGAATTACAGATGTTATATAAGCAAAAAGCTATGTTTTATCCAGCACAATGTGTAATGTGCCATGTATCCCTATTCACAGACATGTATATAATCAGTATATATATATATATATATATATATATATATATATATATATATATATATATATATGTATGTATATGTGTGTGTGTGTGTGTGTGTGTGGTGTGCGTGTGTAAACTGTATTCATCTTGTTTTGCATTGAGTATGCATACAGTTCATAAAAAGTGAAAAATGCTATTAAGTTGCAGCCACAAAACCGGGAAAATAAGTAAAACTGTAAAACTGAGTTGACTACACTGGGTAGGGACTCAGTTACGTTTCATCTGTCATAATGCTGTAATATAAGGTAGTGTTTGTGTCTGTTATCATGCTAATGGAAAAAGTTACTTGAAGTAATCAAGTTTTTACTCTCTGTCTCCTTTTTTTCCACCCCCACACTTTCATTTCTAGTAAAGGACAAATGCTTATGCCCAGTAGTGTTAGCTCTTTCCATGTGCAGAGATGTCATCATCATCTTCTGGGTAAGAGCCAGCTAACCCACACACTTCCTCTAGTGCAAGTCTGAACTCCTTTAACTATGCTACTCCTTATCAGCTGGTTCTACAGCACAAACATAGCGAATTCATTCACTGTATGGATCTGGATACACGACGATCCCATTTAACATTTTTTTAATGTGTCTTCATATTAAATAACCATACACATTAGACTGAATGTCTGTGTGTGTGATATTGTGTGTGTGTGTGTGTGTGTGTGTGTGTGTGTGTGTGTGTGTGTGTGTGTGTGTGTGTGTGTGTGTGTGTGTGTGTGTGAATGTGCCCTATTCCATAGGAAGCTGCCCAAGAACTGAGGGGAAAAGAAAACAATGATGTGAAATGCACATCTCTTTAATCAATATGTGTTTCCGCTCCATTTGTGAGAAGAAATTCACCGATTTTTTTTTTATTTTATTTTTACTTTATTGACTGGGGTAGAGCCCTGATCTCATTAGATTGATTTCAGTCTCATCCCAGACCATGCATGGTATAAAATGAGGATCTGTAGCACAAGCTGCTTGCTTTGAACACTGCTTTTCCAGATCTTTCCCTCAAATGAATAGCTTCCGTAATTCCACCAGCTTTCCAGAAGTTTTACATTCCCTGAAACTGTAACCTTTTCTGTTGTAATTCAGGTCAGGTTACAAGATGTCTTTTCACTCTAAATTGCTGTTATTGATTCTTCCCACTAACAAGAAGCATCACAACAGAGGACATGATATACCTCTGTGTAAGTGTGCCTGCCTAGCATAAAGCTAATTGTTTTCAATGCAAGAAGTCTTAAATAGCACATGTTCTTAATCTGATCCTAGAAATCAATAGATTTTATAGGAACTGGTCAGACTGACTGTTGCTTCACCATACCATTATAAGGTGAATGTATTCAAGGTAGCAGTGGCAAAGGAAATTGCTTTCATGAAGCTGGCAGCCCCACCTGGTATTTACTTCTGATGAAGGTCATAACTGGCCTGAGAGCAGCAATGGCTGTAAGGAGCAGAGATGCACTATTCATTCTCAGCATTCCCATGCAGCTTGCCAGCAGTAGTGAAAAAATACAATAAACTGTATCAAGCTCCACATGGACAGCCGGATTGTGTTTAATTTAAAATTATAGATCCTTCACAGACAGTGTGGGTTGCACTACTAAGGAATCTATATTATGATGAAGAACATCATTAGATCAAAGATATTACAAGAAGTCAGCAAAGTATTTACCAAAGAATATTAACTCAGCTTCTGGACAAGTTACTAAATTCACAACTTTCACTGACTCAGATGCATATTTCGTAATACTACAGAAGTCTGAATCTGTGATACTAGTAATTGCATCAATCAAGTGCAGAGTGCCAGGAGGTTTGAATGTTGGGAAGGGCAATGGTATACAAACAATGGCAGGTGGTGCTGTGCAGGACTTGGTCACAGAACTGCCAAACAACAGCTTTATGGCGCACTGCCAGTGAAGCAAAGTGAATAAAGGTCACAGGAGACAGAAGATGGAAGCAAAGTGAATAAAGCACACAGAAGACAGAGGATGGAAGCAAAGTGAATAAAGCTCACAGAAGACAGAGGATGGAAGCAAAGCAAAAAGGTCACAGAAGACATAGGATGGTATTACGTATCCCCGGTCTAGTGAAACAATCATGCAAACATATGATAATATACAGAACACTCATGGTCTCCTTCCCTTGTACCATTATGACTTATTTATCTGTCACTTATGTGTTTTAACTCCTCTTCTGACTTGCACTCCATCAGTTTTTCAGGGTCCTGCTATTCTTCCACAGACACTCTTTTCTTTTAAGTCTTAATTCCTCTTCCTTCTTGCTGCAAAATATGCTCTATGTTTCCCCAGTTCCAAACTGTCACCTGGGAATGGGATAAGTCCATACCATATTCCTCTTTACTTTCTTTTTTCAAGTGTGTGTGTATGCACATACCTGCTGTTGTGATTATTTTATCACAAGTTAACGTCTCTGTTCTTCTAACCATTGTGGTAACTCCCCTAGTATGCTTTATGACTCGTTATGTAGGTTCATAGATAATTACTAGGCATACAGTCCAGGAAGCCTTTAAGTGGCCTAGCCAAATTCCCAATTGCCCCAAAGTACTGTCTGGTTACGTGACTTGCTTAGGTCACTTAGTAGGTAAATGAAAGTGAAAAAATTCAAACCCTGTACCATTGGCACAGGAAGCAGTTCATTAAGAAGTCAGGGCTCTGTTTTTGCACTAGGTGCCGGACTAAACTCCCTTCTATATGCTGTATGGCCCCAAGAAGAGGCTAAGATATATCAGAGGACAACTAGCGAGTCTACGATATATGAGAGGATAACTAACATCTGCAATCAATTGAACTCAAGTCACATGTCATCACAACCATCTCACACAGTGCAACAATGTTTCAGTCTAGGATTTATAATGACTTTCTGATCACATTCTTTCTCTGCTTGTTAACTCAGATTTTTTCCCATTAAAGTGCTTACACATTTTCATCATAAATTGTGTTTCACCTCAGCTGACTCACATGACATGTTGCAATTGATCTTGGTAGAAGCTGAAGTCCTGCCTCCTTTATCCACAACCACTGCTCCAGCCTTGGCTTTGCCAATAAATATATTAATCATGTTATTAATACTTGATGTGATATTAGAACAAATATGGTGAATGATGCATTTATAGCACCAAAGCATGTGCTACCCAGTTTCTTATTATATTTTCTGCAGACAGGATCTTTCTCCTCATTGCAATACTCAGTAAAGCAAATAACGCAGAGCAATTGGTTATTCAACTTTTTTAGAGGCAACCTGAAACATTGTCTGAATGTTATATCTGAATGTTATCTGCAATAGTCTTATGGTAAGTTCTTGTGTGTATATATATATATATATATATATATATATATATATATATATATTCTTTCTCTATATTTTTTTTTTAATAGCTGGACAAATATTACTGACCCTGTGGCTCTTTTTTGGTGGAAAACCACAATTGTATTTGTAAATGTGCGAGACTATGTCAGGGCATTATAAAACCAACTTACTTGTCTTGAGGAGGATATGACTTGGTTACTTTATGCAGAGTGTTTAGTGGAGGATGGGCAAAAAAGAGATGCCAGAGTCAGGAAAAAAGAGTGCAAACTGGATGAGTGTTTGGAGTAATTTATAGACTTTTCAGATTTACATGCTGGTATTTGTGGCTTGCAGTGGATGAATGTAATGAATAGTACTGATGACTGCAGAAACAATGCTAATTATGGTAAACTGTCCCAGAAAGGATTTTCCATGGCTGAAATGTGAGAAGGATAGAGGAGAGTGCATAAAAAATTAGACCAGATATTGTTTTTATGACACAGGTGTCAGCAATGATAGTAGCAGAAGCTGACTACTTCAGATGTACATGTGAGTGGAAGATGAATGAAGTGGGAAGAGCCCAAAAGAGGAATGGGATAGAAGCACTGCAGTAGAGTGGATGCTGAGACAGGACTGGGAAAGGGGCAAGGAGAAGGGAGGAAGGGAGAAAAATAACTGAAGACAACAGTGAAGCTGAGGAGGGAGAGAGATAGAAAGGCTGAAAGGAAGATTGAGAAAGAGGAAGACAGAGAGAAAGAGTGAGAAATGGAGACAGAGATCTTGAGATTAATGACATGAGTGAAAGACCATGATAGGATACTGGTCTTTAGCTAAAGCAAAGTGGCAGTGGTGAGATCAGTTTTCTTCATGACTGAATGCAGCAAGGCTCCTTTGTAAATGCAATATGAAAGAAGTATCGGGTAAGTTATACATTTGACATATATTATTAAACAGTTTGAGATATTTGGGTTTTGTGTTAAATGATTGAATACCTTTTTACAGAATGGTTACAAGATCAAAGTGATCTGACCAAATTACAAGATGACATAAGACAATGATGACTGCACTTTGCATGAAGATACATATGGAATCTTAGAGACATACATTATATTGCACTAAACCTTTTATTAACTTACATCTGACAACAGATTCAAAGTATGCGTTTATGCTTACCTCTCTGACATAGGAGGGATAAATCATTGACTGTGACCCAAAAAATCCAAGTTCAAATAGCCGCTTCAGTGCTGGAAGAACCAGGCAAGGTGGGTGGGATTGAATGTCTGACACTGTCACCCATTGGAGAGGGAGTGGGTGGCAAATTTTGGGTGCATTTTGTTTTGTTTAAGTATCAGCCATATTTTGTTTTCTCTATTTATTCATGGCTTAATTGTTTTTTTTTTTTCACTTGGTATTTATTATTTCCTTCTCTAGAGTATTAAATATAATGTGCTATATATTTATATGATGTACCACTTATTAGAGTTAGTCAAAAATCTGTATTTTCAGCTTGGAACAGTACCATTTTATATATTGCTTAAATGCTGTTTCCCTTACCTCTTTTGATAGGAACAGTGTTGTTTGGGTAGTAGATGAGGTAATGACTGTGCTATTCACTGAGCTTATTATTTTTGTACAACTTTAGTGTTAGACAATTTCTTCTTTAATGGCCTCTTGTGTGATTTCCCACAAAGCTGTTTGTTCTATTGGACCACTCCAAGTTTTTTTTATTTATTTAAAAGTTACCCCTCAGGGATGGAAGTGAGAGGGTAGGCCCTGTAGTTAGCTAAGAGGAGTATATCTTAATTAATTATTATTCTCTTATTATTCTTTCTATGATGTTTCTCATAACAATTTATGTCACTGTCTCTCCTTGTCTTTTCAAAAAAAAAAACTAGTTTTCACACATTGTCATTTTTTTCTTCCAAATGAAATGGATTATCAAGTCCTGGATTGTTAAATGGTTATAATTGCTGAGCAAAAGAAAATTATTCTTTCATTTGTTTTATAATTCACAAACTCATTGTATTTTATACAAGAAACTCACCTAGAAATTAAACAATGTGATGATATAAATAAGAATGATTATTATTTAAAGTAGTGTTGGTGGTGGTAGGGACTCAAGAAAAAGTGCTGCGATTTTAATTAAAAAGTACAATTCTGGTGGCCAGTGCTAATCTTTATCATTATTTGTATTTGATATAAGCTAACAGAATAACCTTCTGGACAAACCAGATTTGTTTAACTTGCAAGCACCCTGTCTTACTCAATTTATTACCCAAATACATAACATATAAAATTCTATAAAGATTATTATTATGTCATTGGAGGTGCTGGAATGCAATGATTGATACATATAATGACAGAACTGATAAACCTACTTTTTACAATATAAATTCTTGTTTCAGGTTTCTGCACAGATTTTGATTTGGTAGACTCTATAGTAGCCAGAAATATGTCCAGTAAGAATAAATTTATTTATGTCTCACCATGTTTTAAATCCTGGTAGGGAATTGATTTTATTTTATTATCAAGCAGCCTATCTAAAGCTGTTCTAGATCATGTTACAGACCCTCAAAAATTTCAGACCATTCCAAAGTTTTGATTTTTCTTGATAGGAATGTTTTCAGTCAAATTTACTATACAAACCATAACTGGATTCTTAACCATAGTCTACTTGATAAGGAGGAAGTAAAAAAAAGGAATAAGCTTATTGCTGGATGATTTTTTTAATAACTTGATAATCACTGATTTAAAACCTGACCTTCAATGAGCAGCTCTAAAGGTGCAAATCAGAGGGTTACGAATAAAGCATCTTATTACAAAAAATACAAAATCAAAATCTGGAGAATATTAAAAAGACATTGATTATGTTAGAATCTTGTTTACTCTAGGACATGATAAGATGGTAGAGGTCCAAATAAACAAGTTACAAATAGAGTTATGTCTGCTAAATATGTTACATCTTTCAAAGTTTAAGTCAAAAATGTTGGGTTATTACTTAGAATTGGCTCACTCCCCCAGTAAGTCTGTTGCCAAATAAAAATACATAAGCCTAAATACTTGATCTCAGAGATAAAAGTAAACCAAAAATATTTTTTGGTCTAATGATGATATTCTCAGGGTTTTAACAGATATTTATATAATGACAGCTCCAGCCCCTATTCAGACAATGAACTTTGTGACTGTCTAGATCAAGTAAACGTCCATTATCTTAGTCCTGAGCAGTCTGAATATTTCCAGCAACCTGTAACTGTTCACAAAATTCTAAATATTATTTCATATTTGGAAAATGGTAAATCACCAGGCCTGGATTGGTTTACCTGTAACTTTTATAAATGCTTTGCTAAGACTATAGCTAATTTTTGACCATTTTTAATGAGATCAACAAGAACAACTTTTCTGATCTTTCTCTCAGTAGATCTAAAATTATTTTTATCCCAAAATCCAAACTTAAGTTTCTGACCCAACTAAGTACTGCCTAATTGCTCTCCTTAATGCTGATGTTAAAATCTTGCCAACTATTATAATGCATAGGTTAAAAAGTCTTACTATTATCTCTTCCTATCAGTTGGGTTTTCTGAAAACCAGACAGATCTCAGATCAAACTTTAATGCTGGAGTCCTTACAATTAATACATTAATACATTTTCTAACACAAACTGTCTTTAATCTTGCTCTTTACACCTCCAAGACATCTGATAAAACTAACATTTCCTTTTTATTAAAGGTTTTAGCTAAATTTACTTTCCCAAATTATTTTATTAATACTATTCATTCTCTCTATAATAAATAATATCCCAGCTGTTAAGTAACAAAACAGATTCTAAACTTATTTGTTAAATAATGCTGATGTTAGACATGACTGTCCTCTTTCCTCTTAATTAATCTGTATACTGAACCGTTGCTCTTTTCCCTTCTTAAAATATCTTTCCACTTTATTCCTAGACTCCTGAAAACTAATATTCCTTTATATGTGTATGCTGATGCCTTAAATATCTGTAAATCTTTAATTTTTTCCTGTAGACCGAAACTATAGGCAAATCTCCTTCTATAATCTGCATGGCTTATCAATTATCCCCTATGTAAAATATATGAGTGCAACTTTTAATCAAAAGAATACACATACCCTTACAGACACTAATAGCATGACCCAGAAGGACATTAAATTAGACGTGGAAAAAGGGACAAATTAAAATTATCACTTTTATCCAAAATGGCTATTGTGAAGATGAATATCTTTCCCAGATCACCTTTTCACCTGTCTTCATCCTTTTGTAATATTCCAAATAGCTTATTTAGAAATATCACCATCTCATTGAAAAAAAATTATCTGTTCTCTAAATCTCCTAGAATAAATTACTCCAAATGTGTGAAGCCAAAATCCAATGGCGATCCTTCCCTACGAGACTTCTTGCTTTATTACTTGATTGTGAATTCTATCAGATTATTGAGAATTATTAATTATAATTCTATAGATAAGAAATGGAATTCTTTGTATGTAAAAATGTGTTCAGTTTGGATAAGGAAAAATTCTAATCATAATCCTCAGTCTTATCTAAATAAGACTACACTCACATCTGTCAAAATGAATAGTGTAATTACAAATCTAATTCTTTCTTTTCACA
The DNA here is from genome assembly GCF_019279795.1 of Protopterus annectens. NCBI lineage: Eukaryota > Metazoa > Chordata > Ceratodontiformes > Protopteridae > Protopterus > Protopterus annectens. The sequence goes on from NC_056748.1 coordinate 719,973,120, forward strand.
AATTATTGAAATTCTTAACTTACATGATATTTTCCCTCTCTTCCACTCACTACATTTAGACCTTAATTTTCAATTAAATAACAAAATGTTAAATCTTTCACAATTCCCCTTTTTAAAAAATTCCACCATCTGGTATCTGGCTTCTAAAAATTTAACAATGGTTGAACAATGTAGATCAGGCTTATCTTTACCTAAATGCTATCTCTTAACACTCCACACATCCAGCTATTGAATCGACATAATCATAAACTCTTATTTAAATTCTTCTCATGAGGAAAAATCACCTTGTATAATAAATCAATATTGACTTTACAGTTTGACAAAGTGATTTCTAAAACTTATAATGTGGTCATCAATGTAAAATTTGGTAGCTCTTATCTTCTCCTCCACCTAGCAAACTCATAATCAAAATTCAGTGATTAACTTTACCAAAAACTAGTTCTATCATCATTATCCAACTATACATATTTTCCAATTAAAATATTTTATTTATACAGTTTATGATAGTACACAAAGCCTATATCGCCCCTGCCAAGAATGCTCAGTTTTATAAGATCTCTAGTTCTTCTTGTTATGCAGCTAACTGTGATTATATAGGTCTTCTGCATATTCTATGGTACTATTTGTTACAAAATTGTGCAATTGCTTGGCAGGAAAAAACTTTTTAACCTCATTTTTTTCAAGGATATTATAACCGGAAATGTGTGATTCTCCACAAAAAACTCCAGCTATTCTCTGTCTCATATCGTCTACTAAGAGGTGATCTCTACTTGGCTTACAAAGCCATGTCTGACCTAGTTCTGTTAGAAATGCTACATCTAAAGAAATCCCAATCCCTCTGCACCACACACTCCAGATACCTCAACCTCATTACCACAATCAACAGAATATGCTGGAGGGACAGGTTCATAACCCAGAGACTGTCCATGATCTGGAATAGACTTCCCATACATGTCAAGCAGAGCACCTCACTGGGCCTCTTCAAGAGAAATCTTAATGAGTGGATGGGAAATAGAAAGTTCACCCCAGGGATCACTCCAGTGGCTCTACTTGATAGAGGCACTGAGAACTAACGTAGGACGGCACGATGTCAATGCACTTCTATGAGCTAGGCTTGTAAAGGCTCTAGAGCCATTAGCCTACTACACACCTATGAACCTATGAACATACCACCACATAATCTCACCCTGCTTAGGTTAACGGTCTTAATAAATGCATTCTTCTTTATTAAATTTTATATAACTAATATGATTAGATCCTCAGTCAGTTCCATGAAAAGGCTTCCAACTTATGATCAATAAAAACTTGAAAATAAATAGTTTTTTTGATAAGATAAAACTTTAACTTCTCTCTCTCTCAAGGAAAGGATGGGCAAAAGTCTTGAACCTAATCTGCTAAATTTACTTTGACCAATTTTTCTGTTTTTCTCTCTCTCTCTTTCCTGTATGTATGCTCATTGCAACCCCTTTTTCACTTTATTTTTATTCCCTGAGTTGTTTATGTGGCTTAGATGTGACATCATTTATTATACTTTTAAATGTTCCTTAATGTATTATATTTGTGTACAGTTTGATGAATGTTTTATATGGGTTAGTTAGCAGTAGTTTATTAATTTTTAGTCCTGTGTCAGCATCATATTACAGATGTTTTTCATTGGTCTTTGTAGTTTTGCATTTTTACATTGTGAAGTGACTGTTTACAGTAGCAATTTCAAGGTTGCTATTTTTTGTGTTTTTAATAAATACTTCAATAAAAAAGAAGGAGCTAGTGGACATGTGGAGTTAAGAACAGAGATAGGAAAGAAAGCAAAAAAAGGCGTGAATGTTTTGGCGAATGTAGAGAGTGTGACAGTAATGTAGACAGAGGATGAATGGCTAAGGTGGATACTTAATCACTTACATGTGATAATGCAGACAGAGGAAACAAGGAAGGAGGAAAGATCACAAAGATAAGACCCAGGTAAGTGGAAGTTACCTGAGGATATCCAATGGGTGATGCAGAAGGTAGCCATATGCATAGGGAGCAAAGTGTACAAATATTGGTCAGTAGGATTGATTCTTGAGAAAGTTCATTAGAAAGAGGGATGGATCAAGCCTGTTTGCTATTCCCTTGTGCATTCCTACTAGTAATCAAAGAATTAGCTGAGAGGGAGAGGCTGAGAACTCGGTAGAATTCTTTAAATTTTTGTAGACGATTGCATATGCCAATTTAAGGATATGGAGCAAATTTAATACATTTAGAAGGAATCCAGCCCTCACAGTATCACATTGCATGTACATCATCTTGAGTCAATGTTCACACCACCAAGAGGTGAGCCTTGTCTCGGATGTTCTTCTATCCCACCCCACCCCACACACACACACACATTTGTACTCACATATATGGCCTGTTTAGAGTGTCCAGTCCACCAAGTGCATGTCTTTTTGGAATGTGGGGGGGGGGCGGAGCAGCACCCCAGAAAAACCCATGCAAACACAGAAAGGATAAACTCCACAGAGAAGGCATCCTAGCCAAAAAGTGACAATGGTACCTGCTATGTCACTGTGTTGTGGGAATATAGTATTAGAATGCCAGATAAAGAAGTTAATGATCACTCTTTTCTTATTAGTAGTGTAAGAGGATAAATATTATAGCAATAACCCATGCCTGGGTGTGGGTAATGCGGGATTTAACCACGGTTGGCGTGGTTTGGTCCCGAGGGCGAAGCCCGAGGGACCAAACAAAGACAACCGTGGTTAAATCCGCATTACCACACCCAGAAGTGGTTATTGCTATATAATGACATTATTTAAGAAAAGAAATAATTACTTTTCTTAAATAATGGCATTGTATAATGCCTCTTTGCTGCCCTTCCGCAGCTGTCTGGTATTCCGCGGCAGTTCTGATGTACTGCGCATGCCTACGCAGTACATCAGAGCTGTGGGCAAAAGCAACGGAGAATGCAAGATCTCTGTTGCTTTTTACTGTTTCGCTATGTTAAATGGGTTTAACATAGCGAGACAGCTTTAAAATAAGCAACGGAGATCTCCGTTACTTATTTTAAAGCTGTCTCGCTATGTTAAACCCATTTAATATAGCGAGACAGGTTTAAAAAAAAAAAAGCAATGGAGATCGCAAGATATCCGTTGCTTTTTACACACTGTGTCGCTATGTTAAAGGAGTTTAACATAGCGAGACAGCTTTAAAAAAAGCAACGGAGATCTGCGTTGCTTTTTTTAAACCTGTGTTGCTATGTTAAACTCTTTTAACATAGCGAGACAGTGTTTTATACTAACGGAAAACGTCCGGGCGACCGGACCTTTTTCCGTTAGTATATTGAGGGATTTACAACGGGCACGCTGGTTGGGCTGGCCAATCAGCATGCACGTTTTAGAGGAAGAATTGTATAATGGGAATTAAACTATAAAAGGGACTAGTACAAACAATAGAGAAGAATGGTAAGGAATGAATGGAAGGAGTCAGAATGTAGTGGGACAGGTGCTTATAAAGAGTTTGTCCTTTAGTGAAAAGGATTAGGGTGATTAGCATAAAGATCTTGGCATATTTTTTAAGGGGGAGCAAGGCAACCATATATCATTCAGAATATGTGATGTGTGTTTGGGCTACTCAGGAACAGTATGATACATATGAGTGATAAGAAATGAGTATGGACAAAAAGGATAGAGTTCAAGTGGGAAATAGTATGTCAGGGTCAGAGCTAGGCAGTAATACATGGGGACTCAATATATTTCAGTGGATGAGCAGGTGTGCAGATATAGAAATGGGTGAGGTAGCATAGGAAATAGATATGAACAGATAGGACTGGATATGTCATGGAAGAATGGTATAGAGGTGTGGAAGAGCTCAGGTTGCCGAAGGAGGAGGGGGTGAGTACATGGGCAGCTACTGTGGATAAATGTGTGTCTGCGTCAGTGGAAAGGAAGTGTAGCAGTGGAATTACGAAGAGGTAATGGTGATCATGATCTTACTGAAAGAAAGAAGGAAAAGATGATAACAGTCCTTCAAAAATATTATGATTGACTGAAGCTATATGACCGGCTAAAATATTGCTGAACATTTACATGTAGTGAGCGTTACTTCACCTATCTTTATCTGTGCTGTACCACAACTATTCATTCATTCAAATGAGAGAATGAAACATTTAAAACTCAAGGAAATGACCTTATTTTATAATTTTACTCATGAGATTTATGGGAAAAAAATAACACGTTGCCCTTTGGTGTTAAGATCACAGAGAACCCTATCATGGGATTTCAGAGAGAAACGGATGAGTTTGAAATTGCCTGATAACAGAAAGCAGCAGAATGCATGTATACATGGCTTTAGACTTTGAAGCAGTATGATAAAGTATACATTCATTGTGGTTCCGGAAACTGTAAAATTACAAAATTCCTTACAGCAACAAAATGAACAATACAGTGCACTATGATCTTGTCTCTGGTTATAATCTGTTTATCTCTTCAAGAAATGCATATGAAAAATTCACCTCAAGAGCAGAGTGAAGCGAAGTTGAATTGAAGAATCATGGCATCCATTTTGAGACCATATAACTACTTGAATATGATCAGGGAAACACCATCTTAATTCTTTCTGTTACATGAAGCTTTTCTTCCTCTATGTTACTGCCTGTTACAGACAGAGAAAAAAATGTAGAAGCACTAAATATTTTACAGCTCTGAAAGCTGTAGCACATTTAGTTATGACACTCAGTTCTTTGTACTACATGGATATTTAGGTGCTCCAGTGTACTAGCAGATACAGAGAAAAAAGAACTAAAAAGGAAAGATAAAAAAATCTATGACAGTAACATGTCTACAGCTTTAAAAGCTGTAATGCACTTAGTGATACCTCATAGGCCATGGTCTGAAGCAAAGTGTGCATCTACTCTTCTAAGATTTTTAAAAGTAGCAATGTACTTCATTCATACTGCCACACAATACAGCTCTTAAAGCTTTTCATCTCCCCGGTGCTGGTTTGTATTGGCTGCTGTTTATGCCTTTGCATGAAACTAGAGCATAACAACATCAAAAGATGCTTAACAGACTTGCTAAAGTCTCTCTTTTTATTACACAGCATAATCATGGCACTCACAAACTAAAGTTCATTTTATAATGTAATATTCCTATTTTGCAAATAGAATCTGTGAATCTGTGTGTGAAAATCCTTTAAATTAGTGTTGTGACAAATTTACTGGTGGTTCTGTATAATCTAATGTCAAAGATGTGCTCTTGTATACACACACATGTCCTTATGACAGAATGGTTCAAATACCAACACTGATTTATTTTCACTATATACCAGCTGTTAAAACCAACTGACAGAAGTGAGATCTCACTGAAAGAAGGCAAACAAAACTGAAACGTGATAAACATGAGTATATAAAATTAATATGTTTAGTTGGGCCAATTTAGTTTGCCTGGGGTGCCTTCTGTGCGGAGTCTGCATGTCCTCCCTGTGGTCATGTGGGTTTCCTCCGGGTGCTCCAGTTTCCTCCCACATCCAAAAGACATGCTGTAGGTGGATTGGACACTCTAAATTGACCCTAGGCATGAGTGTGTGTGTGTGTGTGTGTGTGTGTGTGTGTGTGTGTGTGTGTGTGTGTGTGTGTGTGTGTGCCTTCCGTGGAAGGTTGGGTGCTGGGCTGGAAAACTCGACACCGTAAAACTCAACTGTCAATCATGAGCAGACAGGTGATCCGTTGTGGTGACCCCTACCTGGGAAAAGCAGAAAAAAGAAGAAGAAGTTGGGACAATTTAGTCAAACAGCTGGGTTATTTTAGAAGATATGGGTGTAAAATTACATCAGTGCTCTGAATGAGCGTAGCTTACTTTAAAAAAATGTTATTTCAGGATGCTCCTGTGAATGCTATACACATTTTGAAAGATACAGCAGACAGAACTTTTGACCAGTAGGAAAAGACCTTTTTGAAGGTGGAGCAGCCAAAGAAATGCTAGAAAATGAAGTGATTCAAAGTAATGAAATTATTATTTGTTCATATTGTTTGTTTACTGAGCAGCAATATTCTGTATTACTTAAAGGCTTAATGTTCCTACCAAGAGCCCCACTGCCCCTTTCTAATGTACTTGGTAATATAGACAAACTGATACATGAAACCAATCATTTATAGACAAATTACCACTTCAATAGAAAGAATGCCTTCTGCTGATTCTGGTTCTCTGTATAATATACTTACATGTTCCAAATTAAGCTGAAATAGTCCTCCGTTCAAATATGAAGTTATTTATGTTTTTCACTTGGTTTGCAAAAACATATTTGAATGTTTCTTCAGTAGTGCTAATCATATTCATTACAGATTGTCTGCTGATGAATGCAGTGCTTTAAAAGAACTTAATCACTTGCAGAACCCAGTGATTTAGTCTTCTGGTGAAGGAAAGGACAGCACTACTGTCAGAGAATTTTTATAGACACAAATGTGGTTAATTGTTAAATGATACCATAGCTTATATTGATTTAAAGAAGATCCCCTGGAACAGTTCAGTGACACTGGATTTACTATTAAGTGAAAAGACTGATTTAGGCCTTGTTCCTCTGAGACAGAAACAGAATATATTTTTGTCTAGCCAATCTATTCCTTCCTTGGATTCAGAAATATTCTTTTCATCTGCATTAATTGGCCAACATTAGTTAGTCAATTAGCATGGCTGAGTGACTTTTTGATTCAGAGACTTGGTAAAGGCATGCAGAGAAACACCTCATTAGTGTTTTATTACCATCTGTTTGAATTGAACACTGTGTTGTCAGGCTTGACTGCACTAGTGTTCTCCCTAACACCCCATACATTGCAGTAGCATAGACTCCTCCCATAAGCAATCGCACACACACACACACACACACACACACACACACACACACACACACACACACACACACACACACACATATATATCCACCTACAAACAAGTCCCCCACATACTCATTCACACTTACAAAAATACTCACCCACAGATCTACACACACACATATCGATTCAGTCAAATGTATGACCCTGCAGATATATACACACATGCATTCATGCACAGACACACACACACACACACACACACACACACACACACACACACACACACACACACACACACACACACACACACATACATACCCTTATGACAGAACAGCTCAAATACTAACACTGATGTGTTTTCACTATATACCAGCTGTGAAAACCAACTGACATTTCTTCAGCAGAAAACAGTTTGATATATTAGAATTGGTGGGATGTAACTAGAAGAGTATTTTTTTTCAGTTTGGCCTTCCTGCTCATAGGTACATAAATAACAGACCACCCCAATATTTAAACAGAGTGTAGAAGAGCACATCTTTGACATTAGATTATACAGAACCACCAGTAAATTTATCACAACACTAATTTAAAGGATTTTCACTGTGCACTATTGATTACATCGTTGTCCAACCTATTTAAAGCTCTCAGTGTTTTTGTTTTTCATGACTTGGGGAATTGCTTCAACTTGGTATATGATCCCTAAACCCTGCACTCCTTGATACCCCTACCTGTGCCAAGATATATGTTCCCTAAACCCTGCACTCCTTGATACCCCTACCTGTGCCAGGGTATATGTTCCCTAAACCCTGCACTCCTTGATACCCATACCTGTACCAGGGTATATGCTTCCTAAACCCTGCACTCCTTGATACCCCTACCTGTGCCAGGGTATATGTTCCCTAAACCCTGCACTCCTTGATACCCCTACCTGTGCCAGGGTATATGTTCCCTAAACCCTGCAATCCTTGATACCCCTACCTGTGCCAGGGTATATGTTCCCTAAACCCTGCACTCCTTGATACCCCTACCTGTGCCAGGGTATATGTTCCCTAAACCCTGCACTCCTTGATACCCCTACCTGTGCCAGGGTATATGTTCCCTAAACCCTGCACTCCTTGATACCCCTACTTGTGCCAGGGTATATGTTCCCTAAACCCTGCACTTCTTGATACCCCTACCTGTGCCAGGGTATATGTTCCCTAAACCCTGCACTCCTTGATACCCCTACCTGTGCCAGAGTATATGTTCCCTAAACCCTGCACTCCTTGATATCCCTACCTGTGCCAGGGTATATGTTCCCTAAACATTGCACTCCTTGATACCCCTACCTGTGCCAGAGTATATGTTCCCTAAACCCTGCACTCCTTGATACCCCTACCTGTGCCAGGGTATATGTTCCCTAAACCCTGCACTCCTTGATACCCCTACCTGTGCCAGGGTATATGTTCCCTAAACCCTGCACTCCTTGATACCCCTACCTGTGCCAGGGTATATGTTCCCTAAACCCTGCACTCCTTGATACCCCTACCTGTGCCAGGGTTACCATTTAGATGGATGGGAAATGATGAGATGCTGAAGGACAGTAAACCTGGGAGCTGTAACTCACAGGACAGCTTGACTTTTAATGCAGTAAAATATACACCCCCCAAATGCTGACATCAGCTTAGAGCAATACTGGGACTTTAACACATAGCTCTAGGGGCATTTTTATCCCCTCCCATAATGGAGGCATCACCATGACCTGCCCACACACCTAACCTGGCTGTGATGCATAGATGCAGTCTCCACTTGGGCTTTATTGAAGGTCTAACATGTCAGCATGTTTCATCCCTGTCCATCCCTTGAAAGAGGTGAGCATACTAAACTACATTATTCCTCTTCTCTCCTGCTAGTGAGTGCCTTCAGCTGTCTAACTAACTAAGCAAACTTTGATCACCTGGGTTGTAGTCTTAATTTTATCCTTCTGTACCGGTGACACTGGCTTAATTAAAACTGTTAGTAAGTAGCTAATTTAGTTTTCCTATTTCAGATAATTTATTCTGATGTTATGAATGCATATATATTTTTTTTTTTTTTTGCTAGCAGTAGAAAACATGTACTGTTCAATTGATTCTTTTTTGTGATTGACTGGGTTCATTGGATTAATTAAAAAAGTGTCACAAAATGTGTTTCTTCTCTCTGTCTTGAAGACTGTTGTAACTGAGGCATTAGGAGGCTGGATGTCTTATGCTTACCAATAAAGCTTCAGATTATGCTTGTTTCATGTTTCTTGCAATATGACACAGTCAGAAAAGCTGTTTTAGGCAAATTAGAGAACATTTTTGAATTGAGAAAAGGAGGAAAAAGAGGGGAAGGGGAAAAGGGATTGTCCTTTAAGAATGATGGAGGACAAAAAGGGGGAAGGGGAAAAGGGATTATCTTTTAAGAATGATGGAGGACAAAAAGAGGGGAAGGGATTGTCCTTTAAGAATGATGGAGGGCAAAAAAGGGGAAGGGGAAAAGGGGTTGTCCTTTAAGAATGATGGAGGGCAAAAATAGGGGAAAGAGAAAAGGGATTGTCCTTTAAGAATGATGGAGGGCAAAGAGAGGGGAAGGGGGGAAAGGGATTGTCATTTAAGAATGATGGAGGACAAAAAGAGGGGAAAGGGGTTGTCCTTTAAGAATTATGGAGGGCAAAAAGTGGGGAAGGGGAAAGGGATTGTCCTTTAAGAATAATGGAGGGCAAAAAGAGGGGAAGGGGAAAAGGGATTGTCCTTTAAGAATGATGGAGGGCAAAAATAGGGGAAAGAGAAAAGGGATTGTCCTTTAAGAATGACAGAGGGCAAAAAGAGGGGAAGGGGGAAAGGGATTGTCATTTAAGAATGATGGAGGACAAAAAGAGGGGAAAGGGGAAAGGGGTTGTCCTTTAAGAATGATGGAGGGCAAAAAGAGGGGAAGGGGAAAAGGGGTTGTCCTTTAAGAATGATGGAGGGCAAAAAGAGGGGAAGGGGAAAGGGATTGTCCTTTAAGAATGATGGAGGACAAAAAGGGGGAAGGGGAAAAAGGATTGTCCTTTAGGAATGATGGAGGACAAAAAGGGGGAAGGGGAAAAGGGATTATCCTTTAAGAATGATGGAGGACAAAAAGAGGGGAAGGGGAAATGGATTGTCCTTTAAGAATGATGGAGGGCAAAAAGGGGAAGGGGAAAAGGGGTTGTCCTTTAAGAATGATGGAGGGCAAAAATAGGGGAAAGAGAAAAGGGATTGTCCTTTAAGAATAACGGAGGGCAAAAAGAGGGGAAGGGGGAAAGGGATTGTCATTTAAGAATGATGGAGGACAAAAAGAGGGGAAAGGGGTTGTCCTTTAAGAATGATGGAGGGCAAAAAGTGGGGAAGGGGAAAGGGATTGTCCTTTAAGAATGATGGAGGGCAAAAAGAGGGGAAGGGGAAAAGGGATTGTCCTTTAAGAATGATGGAGGGCAAAAATAGGGGAAAGAGAAAAGGGATTGTCGTTTAAGAATGACAGAGGGCAAAAAGAGGGGAGGGGGAAAGGGATTGTCATTTAAGAATGATGGAGGACAAAAAGAGGGGAAAGGGGGAAGGGGTTGTCCTTTAAGAATGACAGAGGGCAAAAAGAGGGGAAGGGGGAAAGGGATTGTCCTTTAAGAATGATGGAGGGCAAAAAGAGGGGAAGGGGAAAAGGGATTGTCCTTTAAGAATGATGGAGGACAAAAAGGGGGAAGGGGAAAAAGGATTGTCCTTTAGGAATGATGGAGGACAAAAAGGGGGAAGGGGAAAAGGGATTATCCTTTAAGAATGATGGAGGACAAAAAGAGGGGAAGGGGAAATGGATTGTCCTTTAAGAATGATGGAGGGCAAAAAGGGGAAGGGGAAAAGGGGTTGTCCTTTAAGAATGATGGAGGGCAAAAATAGGGGAAAGAGAAAAGGGATTGTCCTTTAAGAATAACGGAGGGCAAAAAGAGGGGAAGGGGGAAAGGGATTGTCATTTAAAAATGATGGAGGACAAAAAGAGGGGAAAGGGGTTGTCCTTTAAGAATGATGGAGGGCAAAAAGTGGGGAAGGGGAAAGGGATTGTCCTTTAAGAATGATGGAGGGCAAAAAGAGGGGAAGGGGAAAAGGGATTGTCCTTTAAGAATGATGGAGGGCAAAAAGAGGGGAAGGGGAAAAGGGATTGTCCTTTAAGAATGATGGAGGGCAAAAATAGGGGAAAGAGAAAAGGGATTGTCGTTTAAGAATGACAGAGGGCAAAAAGAGGGGAGGGGGAAAGGGATTGTCATTTAAGAATGATGGAGGACAAAAAGAGGGGAAAGGGGGAAGGGGTTGTCCTTTAAGAATGATGAAGGGCAAAAAGAGGGGAAGGGGAAAAGGGATTGTCCTATAAGAATGACAGAGGGCAAAAAGAGGGGAAGGGGGGGCAGGGATTGTCCTTTAAGAATGATGGAGGGCAAAAAGAGGGGAAGAGGAAAGGGATTGTCCTTTAAGAATGACGGAGGGCAAAAAGAGGGGAAGAGGAAAGGGATTGTCCTTTAAGAATGATGGAGGGCAACATAGAAAAGGATGGAAGGCTGGTTAGATACAGAATATCACCACTAGAGAGAGAGAGAGAGAGAAAGAGAGAGAGAGAGAGAGAGAGAGAGAGAGAGAGACAGAGACAGAGACAGAGAGAGAGAGAGAGAGAGATATGGAAAGGTTAAGACAGTTGGAGGAGGGGAATGCAATGTGTGTTGAAGATACAGAGTAGGAGGAAACATGGAGTGTGTTGGAGGGTTGATTGCATAGCTCTCAACCAATCAGGGACAAATTTCAACAGAATCAAGGACAAATCCAGAAGAAATCAGGAACAATCAGGGACGCTTTTAAAATATTAGTGCTATTAACTTGAGACATTGACATGATCAGAGCATATGAATTAGTATACATTTTCTGAAGTAAAAGAAGGCTTTAACTTTTAATTATTGTCATTATTCATTAAGTGTAATTCACCGCCTTTCTCCCAAAAGTCACTAGTTTTAGGAGCGATTAAGAGGGACAGAGCTAAAATTTGAGTCAAAGTCAGGGACAGTTGAGAGGTATGGTTGATTGTAGTAAGGCATTGGAAACAGGTCTGCAATAAATGGGTGGAAAGCTCATGGTAGTCATATATAAAAGGTATCAGGGAAGACTGGGTTTGCTGGACCAAGGAATACATGCTAGGATTATGGAGTGAGATAAGGTAGGTAAGCTGAGAAAGGAAATGCTAAAGAAAATTCAAGATATTTAGGATAACTAGTTAGATGTATGAGGGGGAAGTCAGAGAACAAGGTTTAGCAAAAACATGGGGGAGGAGCATGCAGTGGTTTGGGGTCATGAGGTAAAACAAAGTGTAAAGCTTGAGAATTAGTAGAGAAAGTTTGGGGGATTTTGTAATGGGAATCTAACAAGGAGTGATAGGGTCATAAAATTAGAAGGGAATTTAAACTGCTGTAAAGGTTTCAGTTTGTGCGTAGTAATTTGTTGCACAATATTTTGGCTGTTTTGGGATAATTTGCCCTTTATTTTGTTTGAACTTTAAAGGGATTGTTTAAACCCCTGGTGAGAGTTAGTATATAGAATAATGGAAGTGTATGTGGGGCACAGGAATTTTTTAATCAGGCACCCTAATGTGGAACTGTAGTGGCTCAGATTATGGGTATTTAGGGGAGGTGGGTAAGCAGAGCTTAAGTAATAAGGGAAGTTAAACACACAAGCAAACAGCAAAGAAACACACAAATAAAACTAAAGATCCAAAGGATAAGTGGGTTATAGGATGCCATTATATGCAGTGTGCAATGGTGAGAAGAAAATCAGGTCAGAAGAGGAAGGCTAAGAAGAAGAAGACATCTATGTGATTGAATGAGGACATCTAAATGGTATATAAGGGAGTGTGAAGAATGGAGTTCATAGGGGACCATTATAAGGTTAGGTATGAGTAAGCAAGAAAGAGGTTATGGAAAGAAGCAAAGCACAAAAGACAGAGCCTGAAAAATATTTGGATAAAAGTTAAGTGACAGTCTGAATTATGTCAGATGCTTAAGGGAGAATAAAGTGAAGAAAGAAGAAGTAGCAGGAGAAGAAGGAGAAGTCTTGATCTGATTTCATGAAGAAGGAGAACATGAACTGTATTTATTTGTATTTATTTGTGTATTTTAGTTTGCATTTGTTTACTTGGAAAGTCCGACTGGACACAGGTCCTTTTTCAGCGGTCTCCTGGGGAGAAAAGCTCCTCATTTACTTAACAAATCAAAGAGCAGTACATAACAAAAACCAAAGAGCAGTACATGATAAAAAATCCAAATTACAAACAATGAATACAAAGGAATAAACCAGTAACTGTAATGAAGAATGTGAATGTTATATAGGCAACTTTTTGGATCCACATTTATGGCTGAAAAGATGGATCTTATTTTAGACTGTGAAATATTGGCATGGAATAACTTCATGAATTGTATGTGGAGAAGGAATTTTGAGCATAAAGCAAGAGAAAGGCCCAGGATTTTAAGACAGGGGCCTGAAAGCCTATATCCTTGGATTCTAAGACACTATGACAGAAGTTAAACATGCCATGTCTCAACTTTGTGCAGCCAATCTCTTGATGAAGAGCTAGCAACATATAACTGGAGAATGGCAGATGTGGTGTCATTGTGTAAGGGGCAGGCTTAGAAATAGTCTGCAAAGTAGCAGACTTACTAGTTTGTTTTATGAAGGATTATCAAGAAGGTTTTGAAGAGAAGGCTAACTATTCTTGTTAACAACAGCATTTAAAATGAATCACCACATAGTTTTAGAGTAGGGAGATTATGGCAAAGTAGTCTAGCATAGTTTTAGGAATGGGTGATTTTTGAAGTGGATAAGCATAATCTAGTAGATGTGCTGTATTTACATTTCAGGAAGACCTTTGACTTTATTCCTCATTGCATACTATAATAGTGACAAAGTCTTCATACAGTTATTTTGGAATATTTATTTACATTCTCTTTGATGATTTAACTTATGCCATTGTTATTGTTTGTATATGATTTTATGTATTGGTTGTTTCCTTTTTATTTTATTACTAAAGTGTTTAATTCTTTAAAAACTTTAAATAAAAACGGGGCCTAGACTGGTGGTGTAAAAGGATGGAGCTCAAAACACAGCTCAGAAAACCTGTGTTTGATTAGTAGTCTAGATGTCTAAAGGACTAGGCAGAAGAGGATGAGGTTAAGCAGTCAAAGTTAGCTCGATCATCCCTCAAAAGGAGAGTGGCTGCTAGGCCCACCACACTGCTCTCACCTAACAGTGACACATAGGCACTGCTAGGTGTCACCAATACTGCTAGGCCCATGGCATTGGTGACACCTAATGATGGCTGGGTGTATAACCCACCTGTAGTGGCTGTGTTGCAAAGCTGTAGCAAGTCAGTGTAAAATGGAACAGCTGCCTCAGGCACAAGCTGTAAGGGGGTGTAGTCACAATGCAGAAGATGTGCCAATTGATCCCAACAAGTCAGTGGTATGATCGCTTTTGTTGGTGAGCTGGACAACAGAACAGTATCATAGTCATTTAAGCAGCTGTAGCGAATGAAATGATTTGCTAGCAGTGTGTGTGTGTGTGTGTGTGTGTGTGTGTGTGTGTGTGTGTGTGTGTGTGTGTGTGTGTGTGTGTGTGTGTGTGGGAGCACACACTTATGCTCCCCCACCATTCAGCCATTACGAGTCCATAGGTAACCTACAGGTAGGCTTCTCCAAGGGACTGACAAGCTGACATGCTTCCTACCACCTGGTTTTTGCTTTTGGAGGACAGGTGGGTAAATGGGGCTTTCCCTAGCAAAAATGACTAGTCCATAGGGCTTTCACCTAACTAGAGAATGCCCAGCTCCACCCCTGCAGAACAAATATACCTGCTGGGTACTGGTAGTCGAGTCATCAAGCAGGGTACCTTGGAATGAGGCAGATAAAAAAATGAAATAAAATTTGTTTGAGTAGTTTGAAGAAGCAGGTAGAAAAATGATTAGAGGGGAGTACCAGCAGATTATCTGTGAAAGGGGTTCTCACTGGACAGATAGGGGTCTCTAGTGCATCTTCATGAAATTTATTTTTAGGACCACAATGTGTATGTGTCATATACCATTTTGGGGGTAGAGGGCAAGATTAGAGTATTTTGGGTAACAGAGTGTGTGATGAGGAATTACTCTTGCAAAGGCATTTAGAAAGGCTGGTGAAAAGGTTGAATAGGTAGCAGTTGAAGTTAATTGTAAGGTGCTGCATTCGTGTATCAGTTCCACGAGGTTGTAATTTCAGAGTCTGTGAATCAAAAAGAACTATGGCAGAGCAGCGGGCAAGATATGTAAAATGTGCTTGTATATATTCTGTGGAGATTTGATTGTAGGGTCATGGGAAACTATCACACCTTTGTACATAAGGCTAACTGGGATGCATATTAAGGTTTTTTTTGTAAAGTTCTGAAGGCCATAGATACAGGGAGATATTAAATATATGTAGGGGGCACAGAGATGGGTAACTACATTAGATAAAGGGTTGAGGTAATACTGTTAGATAGAAATATGAAGTTATTTTCACATGAAATGAAGAAAGAAAGAGGGATTATAAAATATATATATATATATATATATATATATATATATATATATATATATATATATATATCCACGGTGGTGGTGCTGCGGTAGTTGCCGCCTCACAGTAAGACGCTGTCTGGTTCGACTCTCAGCTAGAGCGTCTTCTGCGTGGAGACATGCATGAATGGGCGTACCTTCGTTGTAGGTTGTGCGTCAGGGCTGGCAACTCGGTACGTAAAAATCAACTGCCAAACATTAGCGGACCGGAGTTCCACTGTGGTGACCCCTAACCGGGAAAAGCCGAAAGACACAACAACATATATATATATATATATATATATATATATATATATATATATATATATATTTAGACGGGTCAGGTTCATTTCGCCAAAAGCACATTTCTCAGCATTTTATTTCAGCAAAGACCAAATCACCGAAAGCACAAATCGCCAAAAACTCATTTCACTGAATTTCATTTCACCGAAAATAGTAGTGGCAGTGTATATGCCCTGTTCCCCACTGTAAAGCAATCTTGGGAGTTAGAATATATAGTTGGGAGGGTGGGGGGCACAGCCCCTCACATTGGGGGGTGTTGGGGGCGTAGCCCGCCACTTAGCTTGTTTTATACTATACAGTTTCTGTTAAGAGGGTAAGTACTTTTAATCAAACTAGGTGGGGGGTATGCCACCCCACACCACCCAATGTGGGATGCTATGCCCCCACACCCCCCCAACTATATATTTCATATATAATATATCTTCCATTGCCTCAGTGACGTTTTCAACAAAGTCTAAGTAGCATAGTCATGTGAGGTGGGTGTAGGACCATCTGGAGAGCA